>NC_034189.2:3714558-3737058 GCF_002021735.2 Oncorhynchus kisutch | reverse complement strand
CTCTGTCTCTCTGTCTCTCTGTCTCTCTGTCTGTCTCTGTCTCTAACAGAAGGAGAGAAGCAGGCTCATGGTGATAGTGATGGAGACAGCTTCAACAACTTCTGTGCCAGTGATGTCACTCCGCCCATAAAAAGGGTTGGCTTTAGCCTGGACCTCGACCTGAGTGACAAGGTGTTACTCGGCTCCAGCCCTGACCTTTGACCCTTGAGTGACAGGGTGTTACTCGGCTCCGGCCCTGACCCTTGACCCTGTATGTCCAGATAATGTCTTCACCGAGATCAAGATGTACATAGCACCTTTATTTGATCTATAAAATGTCCGAATGTAAACGGCTCCAAATCTGTTCTTACTTTCTGATACTGTAATTGATTTTAATAATGTTTTGAGCGTGACAATATCAAGAGAGCGATGTCACGTGGTTTTAGGATAATAAAAAAAGTACTTCACAGAGGACTTGACGTGGTGTCTTGATGTAATAATGTGTGTTTGGGTTGACGCGTGGAACTTAAATGACTGTCGCTCCGTAGCACTTACTTCTGTCATCGTGTAAGTGCTACGAGAGACTAGTCAAGGATCATATCACCTCCACCTTACCTGACACCTTTAGACCCACTCCAATGCTTTGAGAGACTAGTCAAGGATCATATCACCTCCACCTTACCTGACACCTTTAGACCCACTCCAATGCTTTGAGAGACTAGTCAAGGATCATATCACCTCCACCTTACCTGACACCTTTAGACCCACTCCAATGCTTTGAGAGACTAGTCAAGGATCATATCACCTCCACCTTACCTGACACCTTTAGACCCACTCCAATGCTTTGAGAGACTAGTCAAGGATCATATCACCTCCACCTTACCTGACACCTTTAGACCCACTCCAATGCTTTGAGAGACTAGTCAAGGATCATATCACCTCCACCTTACCTGACACCTTTAGACCCACTCCAATGCTTTGAGAGACTAGTCAAGGATCATATCACCTCCACCTTACCTGACACCTTTAGACCCACTCCAATGCTTTGAGAGACTAGTCAAGGATCATATCACCTCCACCTTACCTGACACCTTTAGACCCACTCCAATGCTTTGAGAGACTAGTCAAGGATCATATCACCTCCACCTTACCTGACACCTTTAGACCCACTCCAATGCTTTGAGAGACTAGTCAAGGATCATATCACCTCCACCTTACCTGACACCTTTAGACCCACTCCAATGCTTTGAGAGACTAGTCAAGGATCATATCACCTCCACCTTACCTGACACCTTTAGACCCACTCCAATGCTTTGAGAGACTAGTCAAGGATCATATCACCTCCACCTTACCTGACACCTTTAGACCCACTCCAGCTTGCATACCGCTCCTCCTCAATAGGTCCACTGACGATGCAATCGCCTCTACACTGTCCTGTCCCATCTGGACAAGAGGAATACCTATGTGAGAATGCTGTTCATTGACTATAGCTCAGCCTTCAACACCATAGTACCCTCCGAGCTCATCGTTAAGCTCAGGGTCCTGAGTCTGAAACCCCGCCCTGTGCAACTGGGTCCTGGACTTCCTGACGGGTTGCCCCCTGGTGGTGAAGGTAGGAAACAACACCTCCACTGTGCTGATCCTCAGCCCTCTCCTGTACTCCCTGTTCACTTATGACTGCGTGGCCATGCACACAACACAATCATAGTAGGCCTGATTACCAACAACGATGAGACAGCCTACAGGGAGGAGGTGAGGCCCCTGGCAGAGTGGTGCCAGGAAAATAACCTCACACTCAACGTCAACAAAAACAAAGGAGCTGATCGTGGACTTCAGGGAAACAGCAGAGGGAGCCCGGCCCTAGCCACATGTACACATACTGTATTCTATTCTACTGTATTCTATTCTACTGTATTCTATTCTACTGTATTTTATTCTACTGAAATTTCAGTCAATGCCACTTTGACACTGCTCGTCCCAATATTTACACCCTCCCTTAAATTCATTATTTTATACTTTATTTGTGTGCATTGCTAGATACTACTGCACTGTTGGAGCTGGGAGACACAAGCATTTCATTACACCCGCAATAACATCTACTTAATATGTGTATGTGACCAATAATATTTTATTTGGAGAGGTAATGTGTGTGTTCGGGTAATGTGTGGAGAGGTAATGTGTGTGTCTGGGTAATGTGTGTGTCTGGGTAATGTGTGGAGAGGTAATGTATGTGTTTGGTGTGGAGACGTAATGTTTGTGTGGAGAGGTAATGTGTGGATAGGTCATGTGTGGAGAGGTAATGTGTGGAGAAGTAATGTTGTTTGTTTGGGTAATGTGTGGAGAGGTAATGAATGTATGTGGGTAATGTGCGGAGAGGTAATGTGTGTGGTTGGTGTGGAGAGGTAATGGTTATGTGGAGAGGTAATGTGTGTGTCAGGGTAATATTTGGAGAGGTCATGTGTGTGTTTGGGTAATGTGTGGAGAGGTAATGTATGTGTTTGGTGTGGAGAGGTAATGTTTGTGTGGAGAGGTAATGTATGGTGTGTTAGGGTCATGTGTGGAGAGGTAAAGTATGTGTTTGGGCAATGTTTGGAGAGGTAATGTATGGGTTTGGGTAATGTGTGGAGAGGTAATGTATGTGTTTGGGTAATGCGTGGAGAGGTAATGTGTGTGCCCGGGTAATGTGTGGAGAGGTAATGTATGTGTTTGGTGTGGAGAGGTAATGTTTGGTGTGGAGAGGCAATGTTTGTGTGGAGAGGTAATGTATGTGTCTGGGTAATGTGTGGAGAGGTAATGTATGTGTTTGGTGTGAAGAGGTAATGTTTGTGTGGAGAGGTAATGTATGTGTCTGGGTAATTGGGGGAGAGGTAATGTGTGTGTTTGGGTAATGTGTGGAGAGGTAATGTGTGTGTTTGGGTAATGTTGGAGAGGTAATGTGTGTGTTTGGGTAATGTTCGGAGAGGTAATGTGTGTGTTTGGGTGATGTGTGGAGGTAATGTGTGTGTTTGGGTAATGTTTGGAGAGGTAATGTGTGTGTTTGGGTAATGTTTGGAGAGGTAATGTGTGTGTTTGGGTAATGTTTGGAGAGGTAATGTGTGTGTTTGGGTGATGTGTGGAGAGGTAATGTGTGTGTTTGGGTAATGCGTGGAGAGATAATGTATGTGTTTGGGTAATGTGGGGAGAGGTAATGTATGTGTTTGGGTAATGTGGGGAGGTAACGCATGTGCTTGGGTAATGTTCGGAGAGGTAATGTGTGTGTTTGGGTAATGCACTGAGAGGTAATGTATGGTGTGTTAGGGTAATGTATGTGTCTGGGCAATGTGTGGAGAGGCAATGTATGTGTTTGTGCAATGTGTGGAGAGGTAATGTATGTGTTTGGTTAATGTGCAGAGAGGTAATGTATGTGTTTGGGTAATGTTCTGAGAGGTAATGTGTGTGTTTGGGTAATGTTTGGAGAGGTAATGTGTGTGTTTGGTGTGGAGAGGCAATGTTTGTGTGGAGAGGTAATGTGTGTGTTTGGGCAATGTTTGGAGAGGTAATGTGTGTGTTTGGGTAATGTGTGGAGAGGTAATGTGTGTGTTTGGGTAATGTGTGGAGAGGTAATGTATGTGTGTGGGTAATGTGTGGAGAGGTAATGTATGTGTGGAGAGGCAATGTATGTGTCTGGGTAATGTGTGGAGAGGTAATGTATGTGTTTGGTGTGGAGAGGCAATGTTTGTGTGGAGAGGTAATGTATGTGTCTGGGTAATGTGTGGAGAGGTAATGTGAGTGTTTGGGTAATGTGTGGAGAGGTAATGTATGTGTTTGGTAATGCGCGGAGAGGTAATGTGTGTGTTTGGGTAATGTGTGGAGAGGTAATGTGTGTGTTTGGGTAATGTGTGGAGAAGTAATGTGTGTGTTTAGGTAATGTGTGGAGAGGTAATGTATGTGTGTGGGTAATGTGTGGAGAGGTAATGTATGTGTTTGGTGTGCAGAGGAAATGTTTGGTGTGGAGAGGCAATGTTTGTGTGGAGAGGTAATGTATGTGTCTGGGTAATGTTTGGAGAGGTAATGTATATGTTTGGTGTGGAGATGTAATGTTTGTGTGGCGAGGCAATGTGTGTGTGTTTGGGTAAAGTGTGGAGAGGTAATGTATGTGTTTGGGTAATGTGTGGAGGTATACGTTCAGAAGAGGCTTTACTCAGTTTGGTGGGAATTATTTTAGAGTCCCATCCTCCCTTTGTCAATCTTTGTGGCGAGAGGGAGGACTGCAAGGAAATGGTTTAGAGAGAGGGAGGGGTGGAAGGAAATGGTTTAGAGAGAGAGAGGGAGGACTGAAAGGAAATGGTTTAGAGAGAGGGAGGGGTGGACGGAAATGGTTTAGAGAGAGAGAGGGAGGACTGAAAGGAAATGGTTTAGAGAGAGGGAGGGGTGGAAGGAAATGGTTTAGAGAGAGAGAGGGAGGACTGAAAGGAAATGGTTTAGAGAGAGGGAGGGGTGGAAGGAAATGGTTTAGAGAGAGAGAGGGAGGACTGAAAGGAAATGGTTTAGAGAGAGGGAGGGGTGGAAGGAAATGGTTTAGAGAGAGAGAGGGAGGACTGAAAGGAAATGGTTTAGAGAGAGGGAGGGGTGGAAGGAAATGGTTTAGAGAGAGAGAGGGAGGACTGAAAGGAAATGGTTTGGAGAGAGGGAGGGGTGGAAGGAAATGGTTTAGAGAGAGAGAGGGAGGACTGAAAGGAAATGGTTTAGAGAGAGGGAGGGGTGGAGGGAAATGGTTTAGAGAGAGAGAGGGAGGACTGAAAGGAAATGGTTTAGAGAGAGAGAGGGAGGACTGAAAGGAAATGGTTTAGAGAGAGGAAGGGGTGGAAGGTGTCTGAAATGAGAATGTAATGTGAGGAGTGTGTTTTGAAAAGAGGAATTGAGAAAGAGAGTGATTGATGGGTGTAAAAAGATCTCATGCGTACTCTGTGTATAGTATATAAAGGTCTCAGATGTACTCTGTATATAGTATATAAAGGTCTCAGATGTACTCGGTATGTATGTATGTATATACAGTACCAGTCAAACGTTTGGACACACCTACTCATTCAAGGCTTTTTCTTAATTTTGACTATTTTCTATGTTGTAGATTAATAACACATATGGAATCATTTAGTACCAGAAACGTGTATAACAAATCAAAATATATTTTTTATTTGAGATTATTTAAAGTAGACACCCTTTGCCTTGATGACAGCTCTGCACACTCTTGACATTCTCTCAACCAGCTTCACCTGGAATGCTTTTCCAACAGTCTTGAAAGAGTTCCCACATATGCTGAGCACTTGTTGGCTGCTTTTCCTTCACTCTGTGGTCTGACTCATCCCAAACCATCTCAAATGGGTTGAGGTCGGGTGATTGTGGAGGCCAGGTCATCTGATGCAGCACTCCATCACTCTCCTCATTGGTCAAATAGCCCTTACACAGCCTGGGGGTGTGTTGAGTAATTGTCCTGTTGAAAAACAAATTATAGTCCCACTAAGCGTAAACCAGATTGAATGGCGTATCGCTGCAGAATGCTTAACTGTGCCTTAAAATCTAAATAAATCACTGACAGTGTCACCAGCAAAGCACCATCACACCTCCCCCTCCATGCATCACTGTGGGAACCACACATGCGAAGATCATCCGTTCACCTACTCTGCGTCTCACAAAGACACGGTGGTTGGAACCAAAAATCTCAAATTGGACTCATCAGATCAAAGGACAGATTTCCACTGGTCTAATGTCCATTGCTCGTGTTTCTTGGCCCAATTAAGTCTCTTCTTCTTATTGGTGTCCTTTAGTAGTGGTTTCTTTGCAGCAAGTTCTTGAAATTTTCCGGATTGACTGACCATGTCTTAAAATAATAATGGATTGTCGTTTCTCTTTGCTTATTTGAGCTGTTCTTGCCATAATATGGATTTAGTCTTTTCCCAAATAGGGCTATCTTCTGTATACCAACCCTACCTTGTCACAACACAACTGATTGGCTCAAATGCATTAAGAAGGAAAGCAATTCCACAAATTAACTTTTAACAAGGCACACCTGTTAATTGAAATGCATTTCAGGTGACTACCTCATGAAGCTGGTTGAGAGAATGCCAAGAGTGTGCAAAGCTGCCATCAAGGCTACTTTGAAGAATCTCAAATATAAAATAGATTTAGATTTGTTTAACACTTTTTTTTGGTTACTACACAATGTGTTATTTCATAGTTTTGATGTCTTCACTAGTATTCTACAATGTAGAAAATAGTAAAAAATAAAGAAAAACCCTTAAATGAGTAGGTGTGTCCAAACTTTTGACTGGTACTGTATATAAACGGAACAGTACCGGACCCAAAGTTGAACCTTGTGGGACGCCACATGTGATTTCTGTCACCAGAGGATCTTTTTAGCTTATTAGACCGTATTAGTGATTTAAATACTTGAATGGCTCACAACTTCCTCCAGCTTAATCAAGACAAGACCGAAGGGGAGGAGATTAAGGTTAATAAGGATCGGACCCCCTTTTTTCCCCTCCAATTTCAGCCTAAAATGACAGACCCAAATCGAACTGCCTGTAGCTCAGGACCTGAAGCAAGAATATGCAATATTATTGGTACCATTTGAAAGGATACACTTTGAAGTTTTTTGGAAATGGGAAATTAATGTAGGAGAATATAACACATTAGATCTGATGAAAGATAATACAAAACAGAAAAACATTTTCAATTATAATTTATTTTGCACCATCTTTGACATGCATGTGAAAGGCCAGACAGTGATGTAGGATTCTAGATGTCATTTAGATGTTGTCCACAAGATGGCAGCAGTGCGCGTGCAACGCTTCAGACCGATCCAGTGAAGAATTACATCACTACAGAATATTTTGTATCAAGTCTGACAGGAGTTTGCCCAAATGTGCTGAATTGGTCAATTTATACATTTTCAAGTACATAACTATAGAGAACATACAAAAATGCTATGGTAATAAAAAATGTAAGTTTACACAGGAATGTCATACATGATGGATCATCAGCTACAGAAATACATTCCCCTCTACAGGATCAGTGTCCCTAAACCGGGACCAGTTGTTGCTCAATATGCGATAATGTGACTGGAATGACGTTGTAAACAACCACCAACTTTCCCGGGACATAGACATGTCTTATATGGGCAGAAAGCTTAAATTATTGTTAATCTAACTGCAGTGTCGAATTTACAGTAGCTGTTACAGTGAAACAATACCATGCTATTGTTTGAGGAGAGTGCACAACAAAGCAACTGGTTTTTATCAAGGCAACTGGTTTAATACATTCACCTATGAAGGTTAATAATGTACTTAAATTCAGTAATCTTGCTCTGATTTTGTCATCCTGATGGTCCCAGAGATAAAACGCAGTGTAGTTTTGTTTGGAAAAATACATGTTTATATTCAAATGTAGGGAACTGGGTTCTACAGATTGACCCCACTGCTCTCTCTGGCTCCACACTTGGCCACATAGATGTGTGCACGTTAATGTTTTGTAAACTCAGGGCAGTAATCTGAAAATATCCTTCTTGGCCATTAAACAGAGAGACACCAGATAAACAATACAAATCTTTTTAATTCACTGACAACTTTGGTTTCCTACATGTAACATCACATCATGTATGTAACTGAATTAGTATGTAACATCACATCATGTATGTAACTGTAGTAGTATGTAACATCACAACATGTATGTAACTGTAGTAGTATGTAACATCACATCATGTATGTAACATCACAACATGTATGTAACTGTAGTAGTATGTAACATCACATCATGTATGTAACTTTAGTAGTATGTAACATGCATGCAACTTTAGTAGTATGTAACATTATGTATGTAACTGTAGTAGTATGTAACTGTAGTAGTATGTAACATCACGTATGTAACTGTAGTAGTATGTAACATCATGTATGTAACTGTAGTAGTATGTAACATCACGTATGTAACTGTAGTAGTATGTAACATCACGTATGTAACTGTAGTAGAATGTAACATGTATGTAACTGTAGTAGTATGTAACATCACGTATGTAACTGTAGTAGTATGTAACATCATGTATGTAACTGTAGTAGTATGTAACATCATGTATGTAACTGTAGTAGTATGTAACATTACGTATGTAACTGTAGTAGAATGTAACATCATGTATGTAACTAGTAGTATGTAACTGTAGTAGTATGTAACATGTATGTAACTGTAGTAGTATGTAACATCACGTATGTAACTGTAGTAGTATGTAACATCATGTATGTAACTGTAGTAGTATGTAACATCATGTATGTAACTGTAGTAGTATGTAACATCATGTATGTAACTGTAGTAGTATGTAACATGTATGTAACTGTAGTAGTATGTAACATCATGTATGTAACTGTAGTAGTATGTAACATCACGTATGTAACTGTAGTAGTATGTAACATCATGTATGTAACTGTAGTAGTATGTAACATCACATAATGTATGTAACTGTAGTAGTATGTAACATCATGTATGTAACTGTAGTAGTATGTAACATCATGTATGTAACTGTAGTAGTATGTAACATCATGTATGTAACTGTAGTAGTATGTAACATCATGTATGTAACTGTAGTAGTATGTAACATCATGTATGTAACTGTAGTAGTATGTAACATCACATAATGTATGTAACTGTAGTAGTATGTAACATCACGTAATGTATGTAACTGTAGTAGTATGTAACATGTATGTAACTGTAGTAGTATGTAACATCACGTATGTAACATCATGTATGTAACTGGTAGTATGTAACATCACATTATGTATGTAACTGTAGTAGTATGTAACATCACAACATGTATGCAACTGTAGTAGTATGTAACATCATGTATGTAACTATGCTAGAATGTAACATCACCATATGTATGTAACTGTAGTAGTATGTAACATCATGTATGTAACTGTAGTAGTATGTAACATGTATGTAACTGTGGTAGTATGTAACATCATGTATCTAACATCACATCATGTATGTAACTGTAGTAGTATGTAACATCACAACATGTATGTAAATGCATTAGTATGTAACTTCATGAATGTAATTGTAGGAGTACGCAACATCATGTATGTAACTGTGGTAGTATGTAACATCATGTATGTAACTGTAGTAGTATGTAACTGTGGTAGTATGTAACATCATGTATGTAACTGTGGTAGTATGTAACATCATGTATGTAACTGTGGTAGTATGTAACATCATGTATGCAACTGTGGTAGAATGTAACATCATGTAAGTAACTGTGGTAGTATGTAACATCATGTATGTAACTGTGGTAGAATGTAACATCACATTATGTATGTAACTCTAATAGTATGTAACATCATGTATGTAACTGTAGTAGTATGTAACATCACATTGTGTATGTAACTTTAGTGGTATGTAACATCACATTATGTATGTAACTGTAGTGGTATGTAACATCATGTATGGAACTGGTAGTATGTAACATCACATTATGTATGTAACTGTAGTAGTATGTAACATCACCTTATGTATGTAACTGTAGTAGTATGTAACATGTATGTAACTGTGGTAGTATGTAACATGTATGTAACTGTGGTAGTATGTAACATCATGTATGTAACATCACATCGTGTATGTAACTGTAGTAGTTTGTAACATCATGTATGTAACTGTAGTAGTATGTAAGATGTATGTAACTGTGGTAGTATGTAACATCATGTATGTAACATCACATCATGTATGTAACTGTAGTAGTTTGTAACATCATGTATGTAACTGGTAGTATGTAAAATCACATTATGTATGTAACTGTAGTAGTATGTAACATCACAACATGTATGTAACTGTGGTAGAATGTAACATCATGTATGTAACATCACATCATGTATGTAACTGTAGTAGTATGTAACATCACATCATGTATATAACTGTGGTAGAATGTAACATCATGTATGTAACATCACATCATGTATGTAACTGTGGTAGAATGTAACATCATGTATGTAACTGTGGTAGTATGTAACATCATGTATGTAACTGTGGTAGTATGTAACATCACATCATGTATGTAACTGTGGTAGTATGTAACATCATGTATGTAACTGTGGTAGTATGTAACATCATGTATGTAACATCACATCATGTATGTAACTGTGGTAGAATGTAACATCATGTATGTAACTGTGGTAGTATGTAACATCATGTATGTAACTGTGGTAGTATGTAACATCACATCATGTATGTAACTGTGGTAGTATGTAACATCATGTATGTAAC
The DNA here is from genome assembly GCF_002021735.2 of Oncorhynchus kisutch. Lineage (NCBI taxonomy): Eukaryota > Metazoa > Chordata > Actinopteri > Salmoniformes > Salmonidae > Oncorhynchus > Oncorhynchus kisutch. The sequence continues at coordinate 3,726,804 of NC_034189.2, read as the reverse complement.
TGTGGTAGTATGTAACATCATGTATGTAACTGTGGTAGTATGTAACATCATGTATGTAACATCACATCATGTATGTAACTGTAGTAGTATGTAACATCACATCATGTATATAACTGTGGTAGAATGTAACATCATGTATGTAACATCACATCATGTATGTAACTGTAGTAGTATGTAACATCACATCATGTATGTAACTGTGGTAGAATGTAACATCATGTATGTAACTGTAGTAGCATGTAACATCATGTATGTAACTGAGCGTCTCTGTGACGCAGTCTACAGTCTACTACAGTGAGATGCAGTCTACAGTCTACTACAGTGAGATACAGTCTACTACAGTGAGATGCAGTCTACTACAGTGAGATGCAGTCTACTACAGTGAGATACAGTCTACTACAGTGAGATGCAGTCTACTACAGTGAGATACAGTCTACTACAGTGAGATGCAGTCTACTACAGTGAGATACAGTCTACTACAGTGAGATGCAGTCTACTACAGTGAGATGCAGTCTACTACAGTGAGATGCAGTCTACTACAGTGAGATGCCTTCTACAGTCTACTAGAGTGAGATGAAGCCTACAGTCTACTACAGTGAGATACAGTGAGATGCAGTCTACAGTCTACTAGAGTGAGATGCAGTCTACTACAGTGAGATGCCGTCTACAGTCTACTAGAGTGAGATGCAGCCTACAGTCTACTACAGTGAGATGCCGTCTACAGTCTACTACAGTGAGATGCCGTCTACAGTCTACTACAGTGAGATGCAGTCTACAGTCTACTACAGTGAGATGCAGTCTACAGTCTACTACAGTGAGATGCAGTCTACTACAGTGAGATGCAGCCTACAGTCTACTACAGTGAGATGCAGCCTACAGTCTACTACAGTGAGATGCAGCCTACAGTCTACTACAGTGAGATGCAGTCTACAGTCTACTACAGTGAGATGCAGTCTACAGTCTACTACAGTGAGATACAGTTTACAGTCGACTACAGTGAGATGCAGTCTACAGTCTACAGTCTACTACAGTGAGATGCAGTCTACAGTCTACAGTCTACTACAGTGAGATACAGCCTACAGTCTACTACAGTGAGATGCAGTCTACAGTCTACTACAGTGAGATGCAGCCTACAGTGTACTACAGTGAGATGCAGTCTACTACAGTGAGATGCAGTCTACAGCCTACTGCAGTGAGATGCAGTCTACTACAGTGAGATGCGGTCTACAGTCTACTACAGTGAGATGCAGTCTACTACAGTGAGATGCGGTCTACAGTCTACTACAGTGAGATGCAGTCTACAGCCTACTGCAGTGAGATGCAGCCTACAGTCTACTAGAGTGAGATGCAGTCTACAGTCTACTGCAGTGAGATGCAGCCTACTGTCTACTAGAGTGAGATGCAGCCTACAGTCTACTAGAGTGAGAAGCAGTCTACAGTCTACTACAGTGAGATGCAGCCTACAGTCTACTACAGTGAGATGCAGCCTACAGTCTACTACAGTGAGATGCAGCCTACAGTCTACTACAGTGAGATGCAGCCTACAGTCTACGGCAGACCACTGACTCCAACACATTGAGGACCACTGACTCCAACACATTGAGGACCACCACACTCCAACACATTGAGGACCACTGACTCCAACACATTGAGGACCACTGACTCCAACACATTGAGGACCACCACACTCCAACACATTGAGGACCACTGACTCCAACACATTGAGGACCACCACACTTCAACACATTGAGGACCACCACACTCCAACACATTGAGGACCACTGACTCCAACACATTGAGGACCACCACACTCCAACACATTGAGGACCACTGACTCCAACACATTGAGGACCACCACACTCCAACACATTGAGGACCACTGACTTCAACACATTGAGGACCACCACACTTCAACACATTGAGGACCACCACACTTCAACACATTGAGGACCACTGACTCCAACACATTGAGGACCACTGACTCCAACACATTGAGGACCACCACACTCCAACACATTGAGGACCACTGACTCCAACACATTGAGGACCACCACACTCCAATACATTGAGGACCACTGACTCCAACACATTGAGGACCACTGACTCCAACACATTGAGGACCACCACATTCCAACACATTGAGGACCACTGACTCCAACACATTGAGGACCACTGACTCCAACACATTGAGGACCACCACACTCCAACACATTGAGGACCACTGACTCCAACACATTGAGGACCACCACACTCCAACACATTGAGGACCGCCACACTCCAACACATTGAGGACCACCACACTCCAACACATTGAGGACCACTGACTCCAACACATTGAGGACCACTGACTCCAACACATTGAGGACCACTGACTCCAACACATTGAGGACCACCACACTCCAACACATTGAGGACCACTGACTCCAACACATTGAGGACCACCACACTCCAACACATTGAGGACCGCCACACTCCAACACATTGAGGACCACTGACTCCAACACATTGAGGACCGCCACACTCCAACACATTGAGGACCACCACACTCCAACACATTGAGGACCACTGACTCCAACACATTGAGGACCACCACACTCCAACACATTGAGGACCACTGACTCCAACACATTGAGGACCACTGACTCCAACACATTGAGGACCACCACACTCCAACACATTGAGGACCACTGACTCCAACACATTGAGGAGCACTGACTCCAACACATTGAGGAGCACTGACTCCAACACATTGAGGACAACTGACTCCAACACATTGAGGACCACTGACTCCAACACATTGAGGACCACCACACTCCAACACATTGAGGACCGCCACACTCCAACACATTGAGGACCACTGACTCCAACACATTGAGGACCACCACACTCCAACACATTGAGGACCACCAAACTCCAACACATTGAGGACCACTGACTCCAACACATTGAGGACCACCACACTCCAACACATTGAGGACCACCACACTCCAACACATTGAGGACCACTGACTCCAACACATTGAGGACCACTGACTCCAACACATTGAGGACCACTGACTCCAACACATTGAGGACCACTGACTCCAACACATTGAGGACCACCACACTCCAACACATTGAGGACCGCCACACTCCAACACATTGAGGACCACTGACTCCAACACATTGAGGACCACCACACTCCAACACATTGAGGACCACCACACTCCAACACATTGAGGACCACTGACTCCAACACATTGAGGACCACCACACTCCAACACATTGAGGACCACCACACTCCAACACATTGAGGACCACTGACTCCAACACATTGAGGACCACTGACTCCAACACATTGAGGACCACTGACTCCAACACATTGAGGACCACTGACTCCAACACATTGAGGACCACTGACTCCAACACATTGAGGACCACTGACTCCAACACATTGAGGACCACTGACTCCAACACATTGAGGACCACTGACTCCAACACATTGAGGACCACTGACTCCAACACATTGAGGACCACCACACTCCAACACATTGAGGACCACTGACTCCAACACATTGAGGACCACCACACTCCAACACATTGAGGACCACTGACTCCAACACATTGAGGACCACCACACTCCAACACATTGAGGACCACTGACTCCAACACATTGAGGACCACTGACTCCAACACATTGAGGACCACCACACTCCAACACATTGAGGACCACTGACTCCAACACATTGAGGACCACTGACTCCAACACATTGAGGACCACCACACTCCAACACATTGAGGACCACTGACTCCAACACATTGAGGACCGCCACACTCCAACACATTGAGGACCACTGACTCCAACACATTGAGGACCACCACACTCCAACACATTGAGGACCACTGACTCCAACACATTGAGGACCACTGACTCCAACACATTGAGGACCACCACACTCCAACACATTGAGGACCGCCACACTCCAACACATTGAGGACCACTGACTCCAACACATTGAGGACCACTGACTCCAACACATTGAGGACCACTGACTCCAACACATTGAGGACCACTGACTCCAACACATTGAGGACCACTGACTCCAACACATTGAGGACCACTGACTCCAACACATTGAGGACCACTGACTCCAACACATTGAGGACCACTGACTCCAACACATTGAGGACCACTGACTCCAACACATTGAGGACCACCACACTCCAACACATTGAGGACCACTGACTCCAACACATTGAGGACCACTGACTCCAACACATTGAGGACCACTGACTCCAACACATTGAGGACCACTGACTCCAACACATTGAGGACCACTGACTCCAACACATTGAGGACCACTGACTCCAACACATTGAGGACCACTGACTCCAACACATTGAGGACCACTGACTCCAACACATTGAGGACCACCACACTCCAACACATTGAGGACCACTGACTCCAACACATTGAGGACCACTGACTCCAACACATTGAGGACCACTGACTCCAACACATTGAGGACCACTGACTCCAACACATTGAGGACCACTGACTCCAACACATTGAGGACCACCACACTCCAACACATTGAGGACCACTGACTCCAACACATTGAGACCACTGACTCCAACACATGAGGACCCACTGACTCCAACACATGGAGGACCACTGACTCCAACACATTGAGGACCACTGACTCCAACACATTGAGGACCACTGACTCCAACACATTTGAGGACCACTGACTCCAACACATTGAGGACCACTGACTCCAACACCATGAGGACCACTGACTCCAACACATTGAGGACCACCACACTCCAACACATTGAGACCAACTGACTCCAACACATTGAGGACCACTGACTCCAACACATTGAGGACCACTGACTCCAACACATTGAGGACCACTGACTCCAACACATTGAGGACCACCACACTCCAAACACATTGAAGGGGACCCACTGACCTCCAACACATGAGGGACCACTGACTCCAACACATTGAGGACCACTGACTCCAACACATTGAGGACCACTGACTCCAACACATTGAGACCACTGACTCCAAACACATTGAGGGACCACTGGACTCCAACACATTGAGGACCACTGACTCCAACACATTGAGGACCACTGACTCCAACACATTGAGGACCACTGACTCCAACACATTGAGGACCACTGACTCCAACACATTGAGGACCACTGACTCCAACACATTGAGGACCACTGACTCCAACACATTGAGGACCACTGACTCCAACACATTGAGGACCACTGACTCCAACACATTGAGGACCACTGACTCCAACACATTGAGGACCACTGACTCCAACACATTGAGGACCACTGACTCCAACACATTGAGGACCACTGACTCCAACACATTGAGGACCACTGACTCCAACACATTGAGGACCACTGACTCCAACACATTGAGGACCACTGACTCCCGTTTAAAGACTTGTTGCTTTTAGCCTGAAATCATTTGTTTAGAGGATGGAGAAGACTGAGGATTCTGTGCACCATGGTCACAGGGGTCTATCACCGCCTTCAGTAGCCCCGTATCCTTGAGTCGTACTTCTGTGTTGTACGAACGTGTGCATTCCATGTCGGAAAGGGAAGGGGAAACTTCTGGAAGTCACTGTTGGAAGTCCACTGTTGGAAGTCACTGTTGGAAGTCACTGTAGGAAGTCACTGTTGGAAGTCACTGTTGGAAGTCACTGTAGGAAGTCACTGTTGGAAGTCACTGTAGGAAGTCACTGTTGGAAGTTAGTTGGAAGTCACTGTTGGAAGTCACTGTTGGAAGTCACTGTTGGAAGTCACTGTTGGAAGTCACTGTTGGAAACTACTGTTGGAAGTCACTGTTGGAAGTCACTGTTGGAAGTCACAGTTGGAAGTCACTGTTGGAAGTCACTGTAGGAAGTCACTGTTGGAAGTCACTGTTGGAAGTCACTGTAGGAAGTCACTGTAGGAAGTCACTGTTGGAAGTCACTGTTGGAAGTCACTGTTGGAAGTCACTGTAGGAAGTCACTGTAGGAAGTCACTGTTGGAAGTCACTGTTGGAAGTCACTGTAGGAAGTCACTGTAGGAAGTCACTGTTGGAAGTCACTGTAGGAAGTCACTGTTGGAAGTCACTGTTGGAAGTCACTGTAGGAAGTCACTGTAGGAAGTCACTGTAGGATGTCACTGTTGGAAGTCACTGTAGGAAGTCACTGTAGGAAGTCACTGTAGGAAGTCACTGTTGGAAGTCACTGTTGGAAGTCACTGTAGGAAGTCACTGTTGGAAGTCACTGTTGGAAGTCACTGTTGGAAGTCACTGTAGGAAGTCACTGTAGGAAGTCACTGTAGGAAGTCACTGTTGGAAGTCACTGTAGGAAGTCACTGTTGGAAACTACTGTTGGAAGTCACTGTAGGAAGTCACTGTAGGAAGTCACTGTTGGAAGTCACTGTTGGAAGTCACTGTTGGAAGTCACTGTAGGAAGTCACTGTAGGAAGTCACTGTAGGAAGTCACTGTTGGAAACTACTGTTGGAAGTCACTGTAGGAAGTCACTGTTGGAAGTCACTGTTGGAAGTCACTGTAGGAAGTCACTGTTGGAAGTCACTGTTGGAAGTCACTGTTGGAAGTCACTGTAGGAAGTCACTGTAGGAAGTCACTGTTGGAAGTCACTGTAGGAAGTCACTGTAGGAAGTCACTGTAGGAAGTCACTGTTGGAAGTCACTGTTGGAAACTACTGTTGGAACTCACTGTTGGAAGTCACTGTTGGAAGTCACTGTAGGAAGTCACTGTTTCTTTAAGAACGTGTACAGTGAGTCCCAGAGGAGGAGGAGGAGGAGGAGGAGGAGGAGGAGGAGGAGGAGGAGGAGGAGGAGGAGGAGGAGGAGGAGGACGACGACTGTATGGACATTATATCTGAATGACACATTTTGTGTCCAACCTGTCACTCAATCATTTGAACTTTCTTACTATTTTTATATAAAGGACATACAACTAACCCTGAGGGGGCTGAGCCCCCTTTTACCTCCTCGTGGAGCCGGGTACGCTTGGAGAGGTGTGTGTGTGTGTGGGGGGGGGGGGGGGGGGGGCATGCGTTGGCAAAGCTGTGAGTGTATATAGTGGTCATTTGGGTCATTTAGTGGGTGTCTCACTCTGTAGTTTTCCGTGTATGTGTGTCTGTTCAGTGTGTGTGTCTATTCAGTGTGTGTGTCTGTTCAGTGTGTGTGTCTGTTCAGTGTGTGTCTGTTCAGTGTGTGTCTGTTCAGTGTGTGTGTCTGTTCAGTGTGTGTCTGTTCAGTGTGTGTCTGTTCAGTGTGTGTCTGTTCAGTGTGTGTGTCTGTGTGTATCTGTTCAGTGTGTGTATCTGTTTAGTGTGTGTGTCTGTGTGTATCTGTTCAGCGTGTGTGTCTGTTTAGTGTGCGTGTCTGTGTGTATCTGTTCAGTGTGTGTGTCTGTTTAGTGTGTGTATCTGTTCAGTGTGTGTCTGTGTGTATCTGTTCAGTGTATGTGTGACTGTTTAGTGTGTCTGTGTATCTGTTCATTGTGTGTCTGTTCAGTGTGTGTGCGTGTGTTATTTGTCCTTCTCAGTAGACTGTCTCCCGTCGTGCCACGCCTCCCTGGTACTTTTCAGAGCTCTGGTTCTCTCAGGATCAACGACCACATAGTCCACACGCTCACGTGCACGCTCTCCTTCACGTGCACGCTCACCTTCGCCCGAACCCATCGAGCCACCCAACACACTCTTTTTCTGAAAACAAAAAGACAGGATGGATTTTTATTCTAAAACAGAGACTTTTATTTTGAAACACAAAAGTGGGACTTTTATTCTTAAACAAGTATTTTTTTGTGCGTTCTTATTTTGAAACAGAACTAACCTGGTAAATGAGCTAACCTGGTAAATGAGCTAACCTGGTAAATGAGCTAACCTGGTAAATGACCTAACCTGGTAAATGAACTAGCCTGGTAAATGAGCTAACCTGGTAAATGAACTAGCCTGGTAAATGAACTAACCTGGTAAATGAGCTAACCTGGTAAATGAACTAACCTGGTAAATGAACTAACCTGGTAAATCTATCCTGCACCTTAGAGACCGCTGCCCTATCTGTGGATCTGTTGGGGCCTTACGCGAATTGAAGTGGGTCTCGGGATGATGGTGTACCTTGTGTAGTATGGCGCCGGAGGGGATGGCTGCCGTTTTACGTGATCCTAAACAATTGTGCTATTTTGTGTTGTTTTTTTTCGCACTTGCTTGTAACTTATTTTGTACATGCTACAACAGTCTATAGAGCTTCTGGATATCAGAACAGTCACCGCGAACTGGAAGATTCTTCTTTCTTTAACGAGTCCGACGCAAAGGATATACTGCTTCTCCAAGACCAGGTCCAAATCCCCGTCATTCGCGAGAAGAAAAGACGGAGATCGGGTTGCCTTGTGAGAATTCATTGTGAGTGGGTAAGCCGCCTCTACCATCCATTCTATTGGCCAACGTGCAATCACTGGAGAATAAATCTCCCCTTGAGACTCTCCTACCAACGGGACATTAAAAACTGTAATATCTTATGTTTCACAGAGTCGTGGCTGAACGACGACACAGATAATATACAGTTGGCTGGGTTTTCCGTGCAGGACAGAACAGCTACATCTGGTAAGACGAGGGGTGGAGGTGTGTGTCTATTTGTCAATAACAACTAGTGCACAATGTCGAATAATAGGGGGCCTCGGGGTATTGCCCGCCTGAGGTAGAATACCTCATGATAAGCTGTAGAACACACTATCTACCAAGAGAGTTTTCATCTATATTTTTCATAGCTGTCTATTTACCACCACAAACCCATGCTGGCATTAAGACCCCACTCGATGAGCTGTATAAGGCCATAAGCAAACAAGAAATGCACATCCAGAGGCATTGCTCCTAGAGGCGGTGCTCTCCTAGAGGCGGTGCTCCTAGAGGCGGTGCTCCTAGAGGCATTGCTCCTAGAGGCGGTGCTCCTAGAGGCGGTGCTCCTAGAGGCGGTGCTCTCCTAGAGGCGGTGCTCCTAGAGGCGGTGCTCCTAGGGGCGGTGCTCTCCTAGAGACTGTGCTCCTAGAGGCGGTGCGCTCCTAGAGGCGGTGCGCTCCTAGAGGCGGTGCTCTCCTAGAGACGGTGCTCCTAGAGGCGTGCTCCCAACCAGAAGCCACGGATTACAGGCAACATTCGGACAGAGCTAAAGGCTAGAGCTGCAGGTTTAAAGGAGTGGGACACTAATCTGGACGCTTATAAGAAATCCCGCTATGCCCTCAGACGAACCATCAAACATGCAAAGAGTCAATACAGATTGAATCCTTATGCAACCGGCTCTGATGCTCGTCGGATGTGGCAGGGCTTGAAAACTATTACGGACTACCAAGGGAAACCCAGCCGCGAGCTGCCAGTGACGGGAGCCTATCAGACGAGCTAAATGCCTTTTATGATCGCTTTGAGGCAAGCAACACTGAAGCATGCATGAGAGCCCCAGCTGTTCCGGACGACTGTCTGATCACGCTCTCAAGAAGCCAATGTGAGCAAGACCTTTAAACAGGTCAACATTCACTAGGCCGCTGGGCCAGACGGATTACCAGGACGTGTACACAGAGCATGTGTTGACCAACTGGTAAGTGTCATTTTCAACCTCTCCCTGACTGAGTCTGTAATACCTACATGTTTCAAGCAGACCACCATAGTCCCTGTGCCCAAGAACGCATGGGTAACTATCGCCCCGTAGCCCTCACATTGGTAGATTGTCTTACCTGTCGTGGGGGTGTGGCCACTCTACCAGTGTGTAAGTCCAGGTCCAGGTACTCAACCTGTTTGTCCCCTCTAGGCCTCCGTAAGACCATGGGGTTGTCCCCACGCAGGGTCTGGAACACACACACACACCCACACACACACAGAAGTCCAGAAATCGACACAAGAATAGTAAACAAACACAATTTTGACCAACTGGGGACATTTAGTTAATCCCCACAAGGTCCAATGCTATTTCTATTTCTAGGGAGTTTAGTGTTAAGGCTGGATTTAGTTTTAGGGTTAGCATTAGGTTTATGGTTAGGAGCTAGGGTTAGGTTTAGGGTATAGGTTTAGGGTAAGGGTACGGGCTAGGTTTAGGGTATAGGTTTAGGGTATAGGTTTAGGTTTAGGGTAAGGGTACGGGCTAGGTTTAGGGTTAGGTTTAGGGTAAGGGTACGGGCTAGGTTTAGGGTTAGGTTTAGGGTTAGGAGCTAGGGTTAGGTTTAGGGTTAGGTTTAGGGTAAGGGTACGGGCTAGGATTAGGGTTAGGAGCTAGGGTTAGGAGCTAGGGTTAGGTTTAGGGTAAGGGTACGGGCTAGGATTAGGGTTAGGTTTAGGGTAAGGGTACGGGCTAGGATTAGGGTTAGGTTTAGGGTTAGGTTTAGGGTTTAGGGTAAGGGTACGGGCTAGGTTGGCTAAGGCTGGATTTAGTTTTAGGGTTAGCATTAGGTTTATGGTTAGGAGCTAGGGTTAGGTTTAGGGTATAGATTTAGGGTATAGGTTTAGGGTATAGGTTTAGGGTATAGGTTTAGGGTATAGGTTTAGGGTAAGGAGCTAGGGTTAGGAGCTAGGGTTAGGAGCTAGGGTTAGGTTTAGGGTATAGGTTTAGGGTATAGGTTTAGGGTAAGGGTACGGGCTAGGTTTAGGGTTAGGTTTAGGGTATAGGTTTAGGGTAAGGGTACGGGCTAGGTTTAGGGTTAGGTTTAGGGTATAGGTTTAGGGTAAGGGTACGGGCTAGGTTTAGGGTTAGGGTAAGGGTACGGGCTAGGTTTAGGGTTAGGTTTAGGGTAAGGGTACGGGCTAGGATTAGGGTTAGGTTTAGGGTATAGGTTAGGTTTAGGGTAAGGGTTAGGGTACGGGCTAGGATTAGGGTTAGGGGTTAGGTTTAGGGTGAGGGTACGGGCTAGGTTTAGGGTCAAGGGTTAGGGTTAGGTTTAGGGTATAGGTTAGGGTTAGGGTAAGGGTATGGGCTAGGATTAGGGTTAAGGGTTAGGGTTAGGTTTAGGGTATAGGTTAGGTTTAGGGTTAGGTTTAGGGTAAGGGTACGGGCTAGGTTTAGGGTTAGGGGTTAGGGAAAATAAGATTTTGAATGGGACTGAATTGTGTGTTAGTTGTACAAGACTGTGTGTATGTGTGTGTGTGTGTACGTTATGTGTGCGTGTGTGAATCTAACATACCGACACGACGGTGGCGAGGGCTATGTTGGAGGTTGTCATGGCAACGTAATTGTCGTCTGGGTCGTCCGAGTCTGAGCTGGAGGCAGAGCTTTGGCAGGTGGAGGGTCTATCGGACGGACACGTGTAGCAGCTGGACGGACTGACACACATAAACAAAAGGTGAGGACTTTTATTCTGAAACACCAACTTTTATTTTGAAAACAAACATACAGACCATTGGGTATAGGGTGTTCCCTCACTGCTCTAGAGTGCAGGAAAAAAACGTGTCAATTCAAGACAGTGGTACTAAATGAATACCAAAACCAATGCACCATTTAATTTCACATACAATTATTAATTAGATTCTACAATATTATAACCTTAATATGCTTGTACTTAACAGTATTGATGAAATAGGAGTCTTATTTTGTGAACATTATTGTATCTCTTCTATATTTTGAAGTGTTTTTAAATATATATATATATACATATTGAAAAAGTATTTTATATATATAGAGATTCAGAGAGAGAGAGAGAGAGAGAGAGAGAGAGAGAGAGAGAGAGAGAGAGAGAGAGAGAGAGAGAGAGAGAGAGAGAGAGAGAGAGAGAGAGAGAGAGAGAAGAGAGAGAGAGAGAGACAGAGAGAGAGAGAGAGACAAGACAGAGAGAGACATAGAGAGAGAGAGAGACATAGAGAGCCAGAGAGAGATAGAGGAGAGAGAGGAGAGAGAGAGAAGACATAAGATAGAGTGAGAGAGAGCAGAGAAGAGAAATGAGAGAGAGAGAGAGAGAGAGAGAGGAGAGATAGAGAGAGAGAGAGAGAGAGAGAGAGATAGAGGACCGAGAGAGAGGAGACCGAGAGAGAGACAGAGAGAGAGAGAGAGAGAGAGAGAGACATAGATATAGAGATAGAGAGATCGAGAGAGAGAGAGAGAGAGAGAGAGAGAGAGAGAGAGAGGAGAGAGAGAGGAGACAAGAGAGACATAGAGAGAGAGGAGAGAGAGAGAGTAGAGCAAGAGAGAGAGCAGAGAGAGAGAGGAGAGAGAGAGAGAGACAGAGAGAGAGACAGAGAGAGAGA
>NC_034189.2:3648799-3714458 GCF_002021735.2 Oncorhynchus kisutch | reverse complement strand
CCATATCCTGAGGCTGCATTTATTGTAGCTGGGGATTTTAACAAAGCTAATCTGAAAACAAGGCTACCTAAATTCTATCAGCATATCGATTGCAGTACACGAGCGAGTAACACACTCAACCATTGCTACTCTAACTTCCGCGATGCATACAAGGCCCCCCCCCCCCGCCCTCCTTTTGGCAAATCTGACCATGACTCCATCTTGTTGCTCCACTCCTATAGGCAGAAACTAAAACAGGAAATGCCCGTGCTCAGGTCTATCCAACGCTGGTCTGACCAATCGGATTCCACGCTTCAAGATTGCTTTGATCACGTGGACTGGGATATGTTCCGGATAGCCAATAACATTGACGTATACGTTGACTCGGTGAGCGAGTTTATAAGGAAGTGTATAGGAGATGTCGTACCCACTGTGACTATTAAAACCTTCCCTAACCAGAAACCATGGATTGATGGCAGCATTCGTGCAAAAACTGAAAGCACGTAACACTGCATTTAAATCATGGCAAGGTGACTGGAAACATGGCCAAATACAAATAGTATTGTTATTCCCTCCGTAAGGTATTCAGTATAGAGACAAAGTAGAGTCGCAATTCCAACGGCTCAAACACGAGACGTATGTGGCAGAGTTTACAGTCGATCACGGACTTCAAAACGAAAACCAGCCCCGTTGCGTCGACGTCTTGCTTCCAGACAAATTAAACAACTTCTTTGCTCGCTTTGAAGACAATACAGTGCCTCTGACACGGCCCGAAACCACAGACTGTGGGCTCTCTTTCTCTGTGGCCGACGTGAGTAAAACGTTTAAACTTGTTAACCCTTGCAAGGCTGCAGGCCCAGATGACCAGCTGGCTGGTGTGTTTACGGACATATTAAATCAATCCTTATCCCAATCTGCTGTTCCCACATGCTTCAAGAGGGCCACCATTGTTCCTGTTCCCAAGAAAGCTAAGGTAACTTTACTAAATGACTATCGCCCCATTGCACTCACTTCCTCTCATCATGAAATGCTTTGAGAGACTAGTCAAGGATCATATCACCTCCACCTACCTATCACCCTTAGACCCACTCCAATTTGCTTACCACCCCAATAGGTCCACAGACGATGCAATCGCCACCACACTGCACACTGCACTAACCCATCTGGACAAGAGGAATACCTATGTAAGAATGCTGTTCATTGACGACAGCTCAGCATTCAACACCATAGTACCCTTTAAAACTCATCATGAAGCTTGAGGCACTGGGTCTCAACCCCACCCTGTGCAACTGGGTCCTGGACTTTCTGACGGGCCGCCCCCAGGTGGTGAAGGTAGGTATCAACATCTCTACCCCGCTGATCCTCAACATTGGGGCCCCGCAAAGGTGCATTCTCAGCCCTCTCCTGTACTCCTTGATTACCTATGACAGCGTGGCCACGCACGCCTCCAACTCAATCATCAAGTTTGCAGACGACACTACAGTGGTGGGCTTGATTACCAACAATGACGAGACAGCCTACAGGGAGGAGGTGAGGGCACTCAGAGTGTGGTGTCAGGAAAATAACCTCTCACTCAACGTCAACAAAACAAAAGAGATGATAGTGGACTTCAGTAAACAGCAGAGGGAGCACCCCCCTCTTATCCACATCGACAGGACCGCAGTAGAGAAGGTGGAAAGTTTTAAGTTCCAAGGCGTACATACATAATAATTTTGCACGCCCAATTTTTCAGTTTTTGATTTGTTAAAAAAGTTTGAAATATCCAATAAATGTCGTTCCACTTCATGATTGTGTCCCACTTGTTGTTGATTCTTCACAAAAAAATACAGTTTTATATCTTTATGTTTGAAGCCTGAAATGTGGCAAAAGGTCGCAAAGTTCAATGGGGCCGAATACTTTCGCAAGGCACTGTATCAGCGACACACTGAAATGGTCCACCCACACAGACAGCGTGGTGAAGAAGGTGCAACAGCGCAACAGCTCCTCTTCAACCTGAGGAGGCTGAAAAAATGTGGCTTGTCACCGAAAACCCTCACTAAACTTTACAGATGCACAATTGAGAGCATCCTGTCAGGCTGTATCACCGCCTGGTACGGCAACTGCTCCGCCCACAACTGTAAGGCTCTCCAGAGGGTAGTGAGGTCTGCACAACGCATCACCGGGGACAAACTACCTGCCCTCCAGGACACCTACACCACCCGATGTCACAGGAAGGCCAAAAATATCATCAAAGACAACAACCACCCGAGCCACTGCCTGTTCACCCCACTTCCATCCAGAAGGCGAGGTCAGGGACCGAGAGACTAAAAAACAGCTTCTATCTCAAGGCCATCAGACTGTTAAACAGCCACTGCTGGCACAGAGAGACGGCTGACTACCTACAACGTTGATATCATTGGCCACTTTAATAAATGGAACACTAGCCACTTTAATAATGTTTACATATCTCACATTTTTCATCTCATATGTACAGTGGGGAGAACAAGTATGGTCAAGAACTACAGGAAACGTATGATCTCTGTAATTGCAAACAAAGGTTTCTGTACCAAATATTAAGGTCTGCTTTTCTGATGTATCAAATACTTATGTCACGCAATAAAATGCTAATTAATTACTTAAAAATCATACAAATGTGATTTTCTGGATTTTTGTTTTAGATTCCGTCTCTCACAGTTGAAGTGTACCTATGATAAAAATTACAGACCTCTACATGCTTTGTAAGTAGGAAAACCTGCAAAACCGGCAGTGTATCAAATACTTGTTCTCCCCACTGTATATACTGTATCCTTCAATATCAATTCTTTACTATCTATTGCATCTTAGCCGCTCTGTCACTGCTCATCCATATATTTTATACTTGTATATTCTCATCCCATTCCTTTACTAGTTTGTGTGTATTAGGTTTTGTTGTGGAATTTGTTAGATATTACCTGTTAGTTACTGCTGCACTGTCAGATCTAGAAGCATAAGCATTTCACTACACTCACAATAACATCTGCTAGCCAAGTGTACAGGATGTGGCCAATAAAATTTGATTAACTGATTAACACCAGTGTAGTCCTGCTAGCTAACTCAGGGACATTAGTCATGCTAGCTAACTCAGGGTATTTAGTCCTGCTAGCTAACTCAGGGACATCAATCCTGCTAGCTAACTCAGGGACATTAGTCCTGCTAGCTAACTCAGGGACATTAGTCCTGCTAGCTAACTCAGGGTCTTTAGTCCTGCTAGCTTACTCAGGGACATTAATCCTGCTAGCTAACTCAGGGACATTAGTCCTGCTAGCTAACTCAGGGACATTAGTCCTGCTAGCTAACTCAGGGACATTAGTCCTGCTAGCTAACTCAGGGACATTAGTCCTGCTAGCTAACTCAGGGATATTAGTCCTGCTAGCTAACTCAGGGATATTAGTCCTGCTAGCTAACTCAGGATCATTAGTCCTGCTAGCTAACCCAGGATCATTAGTCCTGCTAGCTAACCCAGGATCATTAGTCCTGCTAGCTAACCCAGGATCATTACATTAGCTACATTATTCAACACTAGTGTGGACCAGGGAGACCCAGTCACTACATCATACTAGGATGGGAGTAACAGAGAGAGAAGGGGTAGTGGGAGGGATGGAGAAGGAGGAAGAGAGGTAGGGAGAGAGGGAGAGAGGGAAGGAGAGGAAGAGAGGGAGAGACGGTGAGAGGGAGGGAAGGAGGAAGAGAGGGAGCGAGGGAGGGAGGGAAGGAGAGGGAGGAAGAGAGGGAGAGGGAGGGAGAAAGAGGAAGGGAGAGAGAGGAAGAGGAAGGGAGAGAGAGGAAGAGGAAGAGAGAGAGGAAGAAGGATAGACGTAGTGCAGTATAGGCAGGACCAAGGAGAAGGAGGAAGAGAGGGGGAGGGAGGGAAAGAGAGGGAGGAAGAGAGGGAGAGAGAGGAAGAAGGATAGACGTAGTGCAGGACCAAGGAGAGGCACTCACCTGGGAACAACACACACACACAAACACTGTACAACAACACCACTACATATGAATTGACATTTCCTTTATGTCACTGCTTATAGCCCTGTCGTGTGGCTAGTACATACCCCGACATCTCCTTGCCCGTGTGAACTCTCCAACAGTCTGTGAGTCAGTTCTCTCCAAGCCCAGGGGTTTTGGGTGGAGGGACATGGGGCTGAAACCTGATTCGTTCAACATAAAACAATGTCTAGATGTACAGATTTTTGATTTCATGTGCACATCAGTGTCCGTCAAACACAAGACCCAGATCAAACAAACATAGAAGCAGTTGAAGCCCGAGACAACACCACTGGACAGATAACCTTTGACCCGATGACATCACCCCCAGAGCACGACACCCATCAACGATCAGAAGTGCCTAATGACAACAGCGACATCAGAACACACGGCTTCCCACCACAGAGACCAGGAGGAAGACGGTAGGTTAAAGCTGTGAAGCAGCACAATAAAGCAACGTTGATTCACACTAAAACACCAAGGAACCCCAAAGCAGTGAACACCTTTAAAGCAAAATGGAGAACGACCAAACCAACACCAGTCCAAACAGCCTGCACAGCAGACTAACAGCCTGCACAGCAGACTATCAGCCTGCACAGCAGACTATCAGCCTGTACAGCAGACTATCAGCCTGTACAGCAGACTAACAGCCTGTACAGCAGACTATCAGCCTGTACAGCAGACTATCAGCCTGTACAGCAGACTATCAGCCTGTACAGCAGACTATCAGCCTGTACAGCAGACTAACAGCCTGTACAGCAGAGCAGACTATCAGCCTGTACAGCAGACTATCAGCCTGTACAGCAGACTATCAGCCTGCACAGCAGACTAACAGCCTGCACAGCAGACTATCAGCCTGTACAGCAGACTATCAGCCTGTACAGCAGACTAACAGCCTGCACAGCAGAGCAGACTAACAGCCTGTACAGCAGACTATAAGCCTGTACAGCAGACTATCAGCCTGTACAGCAGAGCAGACTAACAGCCGGTACAGCAGACTATCATCCTGTACAGCAGACTAACAGCCTGTACAGCAGAGCAGACTATCAACCTGCAGAGCAGACTAACAGCCTGTACAGCAGACTAACAGCCTGTACAGTAGAGCAGACTATCAGCCTGTACAGCAGAGCAGACTATCAGCCTATACAGCAGACTAACAGCCTGCACAGCAGAGCAGACTATCAGCCTGTACAGCAGAGCAGACTATCAGCCTGTACAGCAGACTAACAGCCTGTACAACAGACTATCAGCCTGTACAGCAGACTATCAGCCTGTACAGCAGACTAACAGCCTGTACAACAGACTATCAGCCTGTACAGCAGACTATCAGCCTGTACAGCAGGCTAACAGCCTGTACAGCAGACTAACAGCCTGTACAGCAGACTATCAGCCTGTACAGCAGACTATCAGCCTGTACAGCAGACTAACAGCCTGTACAGCAGGCTAACAGCCTGTACAGCAGACTAACAGCCTGTACAGCAGACTAACAGCCTGTACAGCAGACTAACAGCCTGTACAGCAGACTATCAGCCTGTACAGCAGACTATCAGCCTGTACAGCAGACTAACAGCCACTGGCTGCTGCATATGCTGTACATAAACACATGATGGTAAGCAGACATGGATGGTATAGCAGCATGGATGGTATAGCAGCATGGATGGTATAGCTGCATGGATGGTATAGCAGCATGGATGGTATAGCAGCATGGATGGTATAGCAGCATGGATGGTATAGCTGCATGGATGGTATATCAGCATGGATGGTATAGCAGCATGGATGGTATAGCAGCATGGATGGTATAGCTGCATGGATGGTATAGCTGCATGGATGGTATATCAGCATGGATGGTATAGCAGCATGGATGGTATAGCTGCATGGATGGTATAGCTGCATGGATGGTATAGCTGCATGGATGGTATAGCAGCATGGATGGTATAGCAGCATGGGATGGTATAGCTGCATGGATGGTATAGCAGCATGGATGGTATGGACACCCTTCCATACATAAACACTTACCTTTCCGGGGTTTGAGGTTGCGGTGAATGGGTGGTGGTTGGGTGTCTCCCCCTCCTCCCCCAGTGGTGTGTCTGCGAGAGGGGCGTGTGTGGGGGTTGTGGGGGGAGGAGCGGAACCCCAGGTGTGCAGGCGGGGGTACCTGTCTCCCCAGAGAAGGCAATTCTCCAGGGCATGGGGTCATAGTGACATAGTTAGGGTCCTGGGAGGTGGGGTCGGGGAAGGAGTGGGGGAGGTAGGGAGACGAGGGAGGTGGGGTCAGGGAAGGAGGGGGGAGGTAGGGAGACGAGGGAGGTGGGGTCGGGGAAGGAGGGGGGAGGTAGGGAGATGAGGGAGGTGGGGTCGGGGAAGGAGGGAGGAGGTAGGGAGATGAGGGAGGTGGGGTCGGGGAAGGAGGGAGGAGGTAGGGAGACGAGGGAGGTGTCGGTAGCCTTCATGGGAACATAGTTCTCATCGATATCTCCCTTTCCCGGACACATTTCACCTAATGGTACCATGCCTTTATTCATCTGGTGGGGTGGGGGGGGGGGGGGGGCAGAGAGAGAGGGGGAGAGAGAGACAGATGAGAAAGGTGAACTATTTTAAGTGAGAAGTAGGCATTGGTCTGAAGCTGAAAACTAAAGAAGATTCTCGTAAGCACCACAATGCCTACTCCACCCATGCTCTACCAAGGTTTTCCAGCACCACAATACCTAGGGCTCCCGAGCGTTGTACCAGATCTTCAGTTTCTTGGCAATTTCTCGCATGGAATAGCCTTCATTTCTCAGAACGAAAAGACTGACGAGTTTCAGAAGAAAGGTCTTTGTTTCTGGTCATTTTGAGCCTATAATTGAACTCACACATGCTGATGCTCCAGATACTCAACTAGTCTAAAGAAGGCCAGTTTTATTGCTTCTTTAATCAGAACAACAGTTTTCAGCTGTGCTAACATCCTTTCAAAAGGGGTTTCTAATGATCAATTATCCTTTTAAAATGATAAACTTGGATTAGCTAACACAAAGTGTCATTGGAACACAGGACTGATGGTTGCTGATAATAATGGCCCTCAGGACACCTATGTAGATATTCCATAAAAAATCAGCCGTTTCTAGCTACTATAGTCATTTACAACATTAACAATGTCTACACTGTATTTCTGATCAATTTGATGTTATTTTAATGGATGATTAAATCTTTCAAAGACAAAGACATTTATAAATGACCCCAAACTTTTGAACGATAGTGTATATATATATATACAGTGCCTTGCGAAAGTATTCGGCCCCCTTGAACTTTGCGACCTTTTGCCACATTTCAGAGTTCAAACATAAAGATATAAAACTGTATTTTTTTGTGAAGAATCAACAACAAGTGGGACATAATCATGAAGTGGAACGACATTTATTGGATATTTCAATTTTTTTTAAACAAATCAAAACATTGGGCAAAATTATATTAGGTGAAATGACTCAAGACATTTCAGCTTTTCATATTTAATTCATTTGTAAACATGAACTATTATGTGTAGGTCAGTGACACAAAATCTCAATTTAATCCAATTTAAATTCAGGCTGTAACACAATAAAATGAGGAAAAAGTGTGTGTGTGTCTGGTGGGGGGGGGGGCACTGTAAATTTTCCTCTGAAGAGTAGGAATTAGGCTGTTTTAGAAGGTTTGAATCCTAAGCAACCTGCATGCACATATACAATAGACCAACAAAGCTACTGTCGTAGGTCAAAGCTGTGTGCTGGAAAATCTTGGTAGAGCATTGACGGAGTAGACATTGTGGTGCTCGTAGGAATCAGTAGAGCATTGACGGAGTAGACATTGTGGTGCTCGTAGGAATCAGTAGAGCATTGACAGAGTAGACATTGTGGTGCTCGTAGGAATCAGTAGAGCATTGACAGAGTAGACATTGTGGTGCTCGTAGGAATCAGTAGAGCATTGACAGAGTAGACATTGTGGTGCTCGTAGGAATCAGTAGAGCATTGACAGAGTAGACATTGTGGTGCTCGTAGGAATCAGTAGAGCATTGACAGAGTAGACATTGTGGTGCTCGTAGGAATCAGTACAGCATTGACAGAGTAGACATTGTGGTGCTCGTAGGAATCAGTACAGCATTGACAGAGTAGACATTGTGGTGCTCGTAGGAATCAGTAGAGCATTGACGGAGTAGACATTGTGGTGCTCGTAGGAATCAGTAGAGCATTGACAGAGTAGACATTGTGGTGCTCGTAGGAATCAGTAGAGCATTGACAGAGTAGACATTGTGGTGCTCGTAGGAATCAGTAGAGCATTGACAGAGTAGACATTGTGGTGCTCGTAGGAATCAGTAGAGCATTGACGGAGTAGACATTGTGGTGCTCGTAGGAATCAGTAGAGCATTGACAGAGTAGACATTGTGGTGCTCGTAGGAATCAGTAGAGCATTGACAGAGTAGACATTGTGGTGCTCGTAGGAATCAGTAGAGCATTGACAGAGTAGACATTGTGGTGCTCGTAGGAATCAGTAGAGCATTGACAGAGTAGACATTGTGGTGCTCGTAGGAATCAGTAGAGCATTGACGGAGTAGACATTGTGGTGCTCGTAGGAATCAGTAGAGCATTGACAGAGTAGACATTGTGGTGCTCGTAGGAATCTTTCTTTTTCTGCTTCAAACCAATCCCTAGTTCTACTACTTAAAACGTAGTTTGATGTTTTTAATTACACCAGATATCGTAAGGATAACACAGATAACATTTCCACGTGCAAAGTTTATTTTTCTTTTCGCCAATCAACGTATGTAATTGTTCATTTGTAACCTTTAATTTGTCCTCTGCCAAGAGGTCTGTGTCTTAATGGCACAGCTGGTGTGCTTACATAACTGCCAAGGGTTGCTGGTTTGAATCCTGGTCTGCTGGCTGCTGCCCTCTAATAGCTAAAATACATTTTGAACGGTTTATTTTAGGTACTTGTAAAATTTAGAACGGTCAAAAAAGTAGTTGTCTGCAGTTTTCAGAAGGAAGAAGAAGCTCAATTAATTGCAACAGTTTTACATTGTAAAATACAGTAGGACTCAATTCGCATTGAAAGCCAAGTGAAAGATATATTTTTTTAAGTCATTGACTTTTCAAGGTCGTATAAATGAACGACAGAGACTGGCTTAGTTGGTAGAGTACGGTGGTTATCGATGGCAGAGTTGTGGGGTGATGAGGGAGTGGGTAGGATGAGGGAGTGGAGAGGGTGATGAGGCAGTGGGTAGGATGAGGGCGTGGAGAGGGTGATGAGGCAGTGGGTAGGATGAGGGAGTGGAGAGGGTGATGAGGCAGTGGGTAGGATGAGGCAGTGGAGAGGGTGATGAGGGAGTGGGTAGGATGAGGGAGTGGAGAGGGTGATGAGGCAGTGGAGAGGGTGATGAGGGAGTGGGTAGGATGAGGGAGTGGAGAGGGTGATGAGGCAGTGGGTAGGATGAGGGAGTGGGTAGAATGAGGGAGTGGGTAGAGATGGGGTAGGATGAGGGAGTGGAGAGGGTGATGAGGCAGTGGGTAGGATGAGGGAGTGGGTAGGATGAGGGAGTGGAGAGGGTGATGAGAGTGATGAGGCAGTGGGTAGGATGAGGGAGTGGAGAGGGTGATGAGGCAGTGGGTAGGATGAGGGAGTGGAGTGGGTAGGATGAGGGAGTGGAGAGGGTGATGAGGCAGTGGGTAGGATGAGGGAGTGGGTAGGATGAGGGAGTGGAGAGGGTGATGAGGGAGTGGAGAGGGTGATGAGGCAGTGGGTAGGATGAGGGAGTGGAGAGGGTGATGAGGGAGTGGAGAGGGTGATGAGGGAGTGGAGAGGGAGATGAGGGAGTGGAGAGGGTGATGAGGCAGTGGGTAGGATGAGGGAGTGGAGTGGGTAGGATGAGGGAGTGGAGAGGGTGATGAGGGAGTGGGTAGGATGAGGGAGTGGGTAGGATGAGGGAGTGGAGAGGGTGATGAGGGAGTGGAGAGGGTGATGAGGCAGTGGGTAGGATGAGGGAGTGGAGAGGGTGATGAGGGAGTGGAGAGGGTGATGAGGGAGTGGAGAGGGAGATGAGGGAGTGGAGAGGGTGATGAGGCAGTGGGTAGGATGAGGGAGTGGAGTGGGTAGGATGAGGGAGTGGAGAGGGTGATGAGGGAGTGGGTAGGATGAGGGAGTGGGTAGGATGACGGAGTGGAGAGGGTGATGAGGCAGTGGGTAGGATGAGGGAGTGGAGAGGGTGATGAGGCAGTGGGTAGGATGAGGGAGTGGAGAGGGTGATGAGGCAGTGGGTAGGATGAGGGAGTGGAGAGGGTGATGAGGCAGTGGGTAGGATGAGGCAGTGGAGAGGGTGATGAGGGAGTGGGTAGGATGAGGGAGTGGAGAGGGTGATGAGGCAGTGGGTAGGATGAGGGAGTGGTAGGATGAGGGAGTGGGTAGGATGAGGGAGTGGAGAGGGTGATGAGGGAGTGGAGAGGGTGATGAGGCAGGTGGGTAGGATGAGGGAGTGGGTAGGATGAGGGAGTGGAGAGGGTGATGAGGGATGGAGAGGGTGATGAGGCAGTGGGTAGGATGAGGGAGTGGAGAGGGTGATGAGGGAGTGGAGAGGGTGATGAGGGAGTGGAGAGGGTGATGAGGCAGTGGGGAGGGTGATGAGGGAGTGGGTAGGATGAGGGAGGTGAGAGGGTGATGAGGCAGTGGGTAGAATGAGGGAGTGGAGAGGGTGATGAGGGAGTGGAGACGGTGATGAGGGAGTGGGTAGGATGAGGCAGTGGAGAGGGTGATGAGGGAGTGGTAGGATGAGGAGTGGAGAGGGTGATGAGGCAGTGGATGAGGGTGATGAGGGAGTGGGTAGGATGAGGGAGGTGGAGAGGGTGATGAGGCAGTGGGTCGGATGAGGGAGTGGGTAGGATGAGGAGTGTAGAGGGTGAGGCAGTGGGTAGGATGAGGGAGTGTAGAGGGTGAGGCAGTGGGTAGGATGAGGGAGTGGGTAGGATGAGGGAGTGGAGAGGGTGATGAGGCAGTGGGTAGGATGAGGGAGTGTAGAGGGTGAGGCAGTGGGTAGGATGAGGGAGTGGGTAGGATGAGGGAGTGGAGAGGGTGATGAGGCAGTGGGTAGGATGAGGGAGTGGGTAGGATGAGGGAGTGTAGAGGGTGAGGCAGTGGGTAGGATGAGGGAGTGTAGAGGGTGAGGCAGTGGGTAGGATGAGGGAGTGTAGAGGGTGAGGGAGTGGGTAGGATGAGGGAGTGGAGAGGGTGATGAGGCAGTGGGTAGGATGAGGGAGTGTAGAGGGTGAGGCAGTGGGTAGGATGAGGGAGTGGGTAGGATGAGGGAGTGTAGAGGGTGAGGCAGTGGGTAGGATGAGGGAGTGTAGAGGGTGAGGCAGTGGGTAGGATGAGGGAGTGGGTAGGATGAGGGAGTGGAGAGGGTGATGAGGCAGTGGGTAGGATGAGGGAGTGTAGAGGGTGAGGCAGTGGGTAGGATGAGGGAGTGGGTAGGATGAGGGAGTGTAGAGGGTGAGGCAGTGGGTAGGATGAGGGAGTGTAGAGGGTGAGGCAGTGGGTAGGATGAGGGAGTGGGTAGGATGAGGGAGTGGAGAGGGTGATGAGGCAGTGGGTAGGATGAGGGAGTGTAGAGGGTGAGGCAGTGGGTAGGATGAGGGAGTGGGTAGGATGAGGGAGTGTAGAGGGTGAGGCAGTGGGTAGGATGAGGGAGTGGGTAGGTGGGTAGTGATCATGTCACTATAATTGCACAATGGAACTTGTACGTTATTTGTATGTGAACAGCAGTCCAATCAGAAGCCTTGTTCAGTAATCACCTGACCTGTTTAGTCGGCGGTGAACCATGTAGCCATTGAGGGCAGCAGTGTCGATCAGATGGGAAACGTATCGTCTCAGACCACATTCCTAGCTGTTTATCATGGCCACCGTATCCACCGCGCCTATTTTGAGGTTATAGTCAAGCACACAGTCTGGTTTGATCTTTCTCTCTCCCGTCAGGTGGTCCACCTTCCCTGTGGCCGACATGGTTGCTGTATGGACAGTGGAGAGGACATGGACATCTCGTTTGTCATGCCACTTTACTGCCAGCTGTTGATCATTCTACTTGAACTCCACCCCCCCCTCCCCCTTCTGCATCTTCCTGTTCCTGCTTCCGACATCCCCTTCCTGTTCGACTGGACTGTTGGAGATCAGATGCTGGAAGACTGTGGGACTTTTGCACCAATTGTCCACACATACAAAGTGTGTCCCTTGCTGAGATGAGGAGCCAGTATGGTCATCACCACGGACCCGGACGCCCCAAGCCCCTCATAATGCTGGATGTCAGTGGTGGACCCTGTGTAAACTATAATGTCCCGGACAAATCCTGTCTTCACGTCGCACATGATAAAGACCTTGACCCCCTATGCCTTTTTTGGAGGGAATATATTGGCGGACATCAGGGACATCAGAGACATCAGGGACTTCAGAGACATCAGGGACATCAGAGACATCAGGGACATCAGAGACATCAGGGACATCAGGGACATCATCAATACATACGTCCTTGTACGGCACAAAGACCCGATCGATCAAATGCTGATGTCAGGCTGTTAAGAACATTTCTTATTTTGAGTAACGGGTCATTTAGGCTGGCAGTAGCCTTGTTGACGGGGTGGCAAAGAAGGGAGTTGCAAACATAGCATCTGTGCTCCGGTATTCTCTTAGGAAGTTCTTCTTTACTATCCCCATGAGAAGGACTGGCACCAGGAGGGTATACATTTCACTAATTGTGGTTGTCCCCCATTTAGCGAGTTTCCCACTCACTCCTGGCTCTTTCTTTTCCTGTAGCTCCAAGGCATAGTGATTGGTCTCCTCCACTATGTCTCCCACCAGCTCCTCTGTCATAGACAGATTGAAGCACTCTGCCTCAGAGGGAAATGGCAAGGGGTGTTGCAATCCCTCCTGGGACTCGTCAACACAAACAGCAGGGCCAGGAAGGATGAAATGGCTGGCGGCCTTCCAGCTACCACAGACCTCCCGTACTTCATCCACTGTTGGTCTGCCTCCATCACCACCAGCATCTTCAAAGGGTCCTCAGATTCAGGGTTCTCAAATGGCTATAAGCTTAGGGGGCAGCTCCTCTCTGTCACTGTCAGAATCTGATTTCTGACTTTCATACTCAGACTCATTGTCAGAATTGTAAAAAAAAAAATCCAGAATTTCCACACTTGTGAGTTGGCTTCTTTTGAAAGACATTGTTAAATGCTACAGCTTAGCTCACTAGCTACATACATAAACAACAACACTGAACGGCTCAGAGTGGACCGTGTTTGTTCAAAATGGCGACTGTGTTTGTCCAAAATGGCGAATGTGAAAAAAGGTGTGTCTAGCTCAAACGCTAACTGTTGCGTCAATTGTAACTGGACATTCTAAATAAGCATTCTAATCACAACAGTTTGAGTGTACTTGGTAGATTGCTCACACCTGTGGCTAGCTCTTACCGTAGTTTGGACTATGGAGTAGCTAGCTAGTATTGCAAAAGCCTATTGCATGTATTGTAAGGTAACAGTGTGACAATTTTGCTGTTAGTTTTGTGGAGAGAACAAACATGTAGGAACAGCATTTGGAACGAGAGCTAACGTAAGCTAGCTTCTGTGTCGAGGTCAGCTGTTGTTGTCTGGCCCTAGCTAGCTAGCTAGCTAATGGCTGAAGTAATTTGTGTAAAAACTTTTCATAATCAAATATAGATATCTACCATTCTATGCCTGTTCGTTAGCTAGCTAGATTTCAGCTGACTGATGCTAGCTACATAGCTAATCAAAATATATTTGAGCATTTTTGATTAACCTCAGCTTGAATTCCACCATTTAGCTAGCTACAATCTTAGAAAAAAAGGTGCTATCTGGAACCAAAAAGGGTTCTTTGGCTGTCCACATAGGAGAACCTTTTGAAGAACCCTTTTTGGTTTCAGGTAAAACCCCTTCGGGTTCCATGTAGAACCCTTTCCACAGAGGGTTATACATGGAACCCAAAAGGGTTCTCCAATGGGGAACCCTTTTTGTATCTGCAGTAGCCTAGGTTGGTTCTCATCCACTTCTTATGATTGGTCAGCCTAGTGCAGCTGTGTTGTTGTCGAGCAACCGAGTTGCTTGACCCGGTGTTAGATCTCTTGAGTTTTGGCTGAAAAATATATTTGCATTGTCAGAAATGCTACAAAAAGGTTTCTTTATTGACATTTGAGAGTGATAAATTATACATTTAATCTAAACTTTTGTCCCTATAAACTTATTCAGTCCGAAAGGTGGCAAGTCTCATGGTCAGTTTATGTGGTCTCCTACTTGTCCGATGCCTAGATATTCAGCTGTAGTCTCCTACTTGTCCGATGCCTAGATATTCAGCTGTAGCTCCTACTTGTCCGATGCCTAGATATTCAGCTGTAGTCTCCTACTTGTCCGATGCCTAGATATTCAGCTGTAGTCTCCTACTTGTCCGATGCCTAGATATTCAGCTGTAGTCTCCTACTTGTCCGATGCCTAGATATTCAGCTGTAGTCTCCTACTTGTCCGATGCCTAGATATTCAGCTGTAGTCTCCTACTTGTCCGATGCCTAGATATTCAGCTGTAGTCTCCTACTTGTCCGATGCCTAGATATTCAGCTGTAGTCTCCTACTTGTCCGATGCCTAGATATTCAGCTGTAGTCTCCTACTTGTCCGATGCCTAGATATTCAGCTGTAGTCTCCTACTTGTCCGATGCCTAGATATTCAGCTGTAGTCTCCTACTTGTCCGACGCCTAGATATTCAGCTGTAGTCTCCTACTTGTCCGATGCCTAGATATTCAGCTGTAGTCTCCTACTTGTCCGATGCCTAGATATTCAGCTGTAGTCTCCTACTTGTCCGATGCCTAGATATTCAGCTGTAGTCTCCTACTTGTCCGATGCCTAGATATTCAGCTGTAGTCTCCTACTTGTCCGATGCCTAGATATTCAGCTGTAGTCTCCTACTTGTCCGATGCCTAGATATTCAGCTGTAGTCTCCTACTTGTCCGATGCCTAGATATTCAGCTGTAGTCTCCTACTTTAGTAGTAGTCTCCTATAAAATTTTACTTTTTTCCCCCGAATGCTAACAACCCTGTTCAACATCTGGTATGTGGCTCTCGGTAACAGCCGGCTGGCACATGATGAGAAGCAGGGAGTGTGTTGTGTACTTCCAATCAAGATGATTAGTACATTTTCATCAACGTTGTTGTCATATTGGCTTAGTTATGATGATAAGGAAATGTTAATTTAACACTGAGCTTCAACGAAAAGCCTGCTATTGTCGCACTGAGCAAATCTTTTAGTATCCTAGTAACTAGCTAGTTGATGAACCCTTTGTTGGTCTATATTAGTAACATATATTATAGTATCCTAGTAGCTAGCTAGTTGTTGAATTCTTTGTTGGTCTATATTAGTAACATACATTATAGTATCTTAGTAGCTAGCTAGTTGAGGAACCCTTTGTTGGTCTATATTAGTAACATATATTATAGTATCCTAGTAGCTAGCTAGTTGTTGAATTCTTTGTTGGTCTATATTAGTAACATACATTATAGTATCTTAGTAGCTAGCTAGTTGAGGAACCCTTTGTTGGTCTATATTAGTAACATATATTATAGTATCCTAGTAGCTAGCTAGCTAGTTGTTGAATTCTTTGTTGGTCTATATTAGTAACATACATTATAGTATCTTAGTAGCTAGCTAGTTGAGGAACCCTTTGTTGGTCTATATTAGTAACATATCTTCTGCATTGATAGTTATAAAAAATGCAAAACTGCTAATGTACTCACAAAGTAGCTGTTGTAGCTGTCGCTAAACTCAAACATGCTGGCTCTGGTCTGGTCAGAGAAGGACCTTGGTACAGCATAGCTCTGCTGGGAACCTGTGCCCGTAAACAAACAAACAAACAAACAAACAAACAAACACACACACACACACACACACACACACACACACACACACACACACACACACACATCAGACATAGCGTGATTGTGTGGTGTTTCTGTATCTGTGTGTGTGTGGATGAGTGTCTCTCACCTGTGTGTGTGTGTGTGTCTCTCACCTGTGTGTGTGTGTGTGTGTGTGTGTGTGTGTGTGTGTGTGTGTGTCTCTCACCTGTGTGTGAGGTAGCTATAGTGTTACAACGAGGTGCTCTGGGATTGTTGCCTCTTTCTCCCCTTCCTCCCTGTCCTTCTCCTCCTCTACCTCTTCCTCCTCCATAGCTCCTCTCTGGTTCCGAAGCAGACCGGTGGAGTGAGGCCGACAGAGTGGCCAGAGAAGACACCTCGGCTGGGGCAGAGACCAGGGGTTTGGGGGGGCGTGGTGGAGGGGTGGAGGAGTCACCCTGACCTGGTATGGGTGAGCTGGGGGTGGATGGGTGGATGGACGGAGGGACAGAGGGAGGGAGGGAGAGAGAGAGAGAATAATTAGCAACAAATGAACAATCAATCAAATCAATCACAGACATCTCACTAAATACATAAAGATGAATGATCTATTTTTAAGACGCTCTGGATAAGAGCAAACAAACAATACGTGTAAACAGTAAACAGACTGTTAGAATATTTGCTAGTTTAAAAAAAGACAAACACAAAACAATAAGTGCTCACCTTGCGGTAGGAGTAGAGGAGGGTACCTGGTAAGTTGTGTTGCTATTAGAATTCAAACTGTGTGATTTAGTGTTTATAGTGCTTATCCCTGTGTTGAAGACCATGTCATGACAGATGGGAGGGAGAGACACAGCCTGCAGCTGGAGGGAGTGTTTTCTCGGGTGGGGGGACGGGTGACCCCTAGTCCAGCCCCTATGGAGTTCAGGGGTTAACACGCTGTCCTGCGATTGGCTAAAAGTGTTGGTCTCCGTGGTGACGGCCCAGGGGCCGGTGTGGGGGTGATGGGGGAGGCCTTTAGCGAGGGAGGAGGGTGAGGAAGAGGAGGAGGAGGAAGAAGAGGGAGGAGGCCAGTGGGATGGGAGAGTGTTTTCATTGTAGTCTGTTGTGTCAGAGGAGGTGGAGTGGTAGGAACTACCTGGAGGCCTGAAACAGAGAAATACAAACCAGGAGGACTATTATTCTGAAACACTTTTATTTTGAAATGAAGTAATTCTGTAACAAGACAAGACATTATCAACATGATTTTGATAACTCTCTTCTGACAAGTGACCTGTGTGTGTGTGTGTTTGTGTATCTCTATGTGTGTGTGTGTGTGTGTCTATCTGTATGTGTGTATGTGCGTGTGTGTGTATGTGTGTGTATATATGTGTGTGTATCTGTATGTGTGTATGTGCGTGTGTATCTCTATGTGTGTGTGTGTGTGTGTGTATTTGTATGTGTGTGTGTGTGTGTCACAGGAGGCTGCTGAGGGGAGGAGCATCATAATAATGGCCGTAACGTAGCGAATGGAATGGCATTAAACACCTGGAAACCATGGAAACCACGTGTTTGATGTATTTGATACCATTCCACTGATTCCGGTCCAGTCATTACCACGAGCCCCGTCCTCCCCAAATTAAGGTGCCACCAACCTCCTGTGGTGTGTTCGTGCTTCGGTCTGTCTGTGTGTGTGTACAGGTGTGTGTGTGTGTGTGTGTACCTGTGTGGTGTCTTGCTCTGGCAGTGTGACAGCCACAGGTACTCTGTTCCGTCCTCCTGACTGCTAACTGATTCCAGGTGAGGCGGGGCCATGACGGTGGTCGCCGTGGAGACGGGGGCGTGGCCTGTGGTGACTGTGACTGTAGGGGTTTGGGCGGTGACGGTGGGTCTATCTGAAAGAGTAAAGATGGCTGGAGAGTTTTTATAGAAACTAGGTTTTTGCCTCTAATCTAGACTCTACTCAGGGCTGTTCAATGTCGGTCCTGGAGGGCTGAAAAAAAAAAAGTTTTCTTTGTTGTTTCAACCTGGTAGTAGCCTGTTGGTCCCAGGTAGAAATGAGTCCCTTATTAGAAAGAGATGATGAAAACCAGACGTGTTTGGGTCCTCCAGGACCGACACTGAACAGCCCTACAGATACTTCTGGTGGCACTGTGTCCATGTAACAGCAGTGCATAGTTCTACTCTGAAAACTCTGTTTAGTTTCTGTTTACTCTAGAGTCTCTGGAAACTCTGTTTAGTTTCTGTTTACTCTAGAGTCTCTGGAAACTCTGTTTAGTTTAGTCTCTGTTTACTCTAGAGTCTCTGGAAACTCTGTTTAGTTTCTGTTTACTCTAGAGTCTCTGGAAACTCTGTTTAGTTTAGTCTCTGTTTACTCTAGAGTCTCTGGAAACTCTGTTTAGTTTCTGTTTACTCTAGAGTCTCTGGAAACTCTGTTTAGTTTAGTCTCTGTTTACTCTAGAGTCTCTGGAAACTCTGTTTAGTTTCTGTTTACTCTAGAGTCTCTGGAAACTCTGTTTAGTTTAGTCTCTGTTTACTCTAGAATCTCTGGAAACTCTGTTTAGTTTCTGTTTACTCTAGAGTCTCTGGAAACTCTGTTTAGTTTAGTCTCTGTTTACTCTAGAGTCTCTGGAAACTCTGTTTAGTTTAGTCTCTGTTTACTCTAGAGTCTCTGGAAACTCTGTTTAGTTTCTGTTTACTCTAGAGTCTCTGGAAACTCTGTTTAGTTTCTGTTTACTCTAGAGTCTCTGGAAACTCTGTTTAGTTTAGTCTCTGTTTACTCTAGAGTCTCTGGAAACTCTGTTTAGTTTCTGTTTACTCTAGAGTCTCTGGAAACTCTGTTTAGTTTCTGTTTACTCTAGAGTCTCTGGAAACTCTGTTTAGTTTCTGTTTACTCTAGAGTCTCTGGAAACTCTGTTTAGTTTAGTCTCTGTTTACTCTAGAGTCTCTGAAAACTCTGTTTAGTCTCTGTTTACTCTAGAGTCTCTGAAAACTCTGTTTAGTCTCTGTTTACTCTAGAGTCTCTGGAAACTCTGTTTAGTTTAGTCTCTGTTTACTCTAGAGTCTCTGAAAACTCTGTTTAGTCTCTGTTTACTCTAGAGTCTCTGAAAACTCTGTTTAGTTTCTGTTTACTCTAGAGTCTCTGGAAACTCTGTTTAGTTTAGTCTCTGTTTACTCTAGAGTCTCTGGAAACTCTGTTTAGTTTAGTCTCTGTTTACTCTAGAGTCTCTGGAAACTCTGTTTAGTCTCTGTTTACTCTAGAGTCTCTGGAAACTCTGTTTAGTTTAGTTTCTGTTTACTCTAGAGTCTCTGGAAACTCTGTTTAGTCTCTGTTTACTCTAGAGTCTCTGGAAACTCTGTTTAGTTTCTGTTTACTCTAGAGTCTCTGGAAACTCTGTTTAGTTTCTGTTTACTCTAGAGTCTCTGGAAACTCTGTTTAGTCTCTGTTTACTCTAG
The DNA here is from genome assembly GCF_002021735.2 of Oncorhynchus kisutch. NCBI lineage: Eukaryota > Metazoa > Chordata > Actinopteri > Salmoniformes > Salmonidae > Oncorhynchus > Oncorhynchus kisutch. Next base: position 3,695,164 of record NC_034189.2, on the reverse strand, counting down.
AGTCTCTGGAACTGTATCTCACACTCTCTCTCTAATTGTTTACTGATTAATTTAACGAGGCTCAGTCAGTTAAGAACCAATTCTTATTTACAATGAGATGCCTACCGGGGAAACAGTGGGGTTAACTGCCTTGTTCAGGGAGCAGAACAACAGATTTGTTTTTATCTTGTCAGCTCAGGGATTCAGCTCGGCAGAGTAGCCTAGTGGTTAGAGCGTTGGACTAGTAACCGGAAGGTTGCAAGTTCAAACCCCCGTTCAAACCCCCGAGCTGACAAGATACAAACCTGTCGTTCTGCCCCTGAACAGGCAGTTAACCCACTGTTCCTAGGCCATCATTGAAAATAAGAATTTGTTCTTAACTGACTTGCCTAGTTAAATAAAGGTAAAATACAAAAATTCAATCCAGCAAACTTTCGGTTACTGTCCCAACGCTCTAACCACTAGGCTTCTGCTCTAACTACTAGGCTTCTGCTCTAACTACTAGGCTACCTGCTCTAACCACTAGGCTTCTGCTCTAACTACTAGGCTACCTGCTCTAACCACTAGGCTACCTGCTCTAACCACTAGGCTTCTGCTCTAACTACTAGGCTACCTGCTCTAACCACTAGGCTACCTGCTCTAATCACTAGGCTACCTGCTCTAACCACTAGGCTACCTGCTCTAACCACTAGGCTTCTGCTCTAACTACTAGGCTACCTGCTCTAACCACTAGGCTACCTGCTCTAATCACTAGGCTACCTGCTCTAACCACTAGGCTTCTGCTCTAACTACTAGGCTACCTGCTCTAACCACTAGGCTACCTGCTCTAATCACTAGGCTACCTGCTCTAACCACTAGGCTACCTGCTCTAACCACTAGGCTACCTGCTCTAACCACTAGGCAAGCTGCTCTGACCACTAGGCTACCTGCTCTAACCACTAGGCTCTAACCACTAGGCTAGCTGCTCTAACCACTAGGCTACCTGCTCTAACCCCTAGGCTACCTGCTCTAACCACTAGGCTACCTGTCTCTAACCACTAGGCTACCTGCTCTAACCACTAGGCTCTAACCACCAGGCTACCTGCTCTAACCACTAGGCTACCTGCTTTAACCACTAGGCTACCTGCTCTAACCACTAGGCTACCTGTCTCTAACCACTAGGCTACCTGCTCTAACCACTAGGCTACCTGCTCTAACCACTAGGCTCTAACCACCAGGCTACCTGCTCTAACCACTAGGCTACCTGCTTTAACCAATCGGGTTGAGGTCAGGACTCTGACCGGGCCACTCCAGAAGGCGTATTTTCTTCTTTTGAAGCCATTCTGTTGTTGATTTACTTCTGTGTTTTGGGTCGTTGTCCTGTTGCATCATCAAACTTCTGTTGAGCTTCAATTGGCGGACAGATAGCCTTACATTCTCCTGCTAAATGTCTTGTAAACTTGGGAATTCATTTTTCCGTCGATGATAGCTAGCTGTCCATGGCCCTGAGGCAGCAAAGCAGCCCCAAACCACGATGCTCCCTCCACCATGCTTTACAGTTGGGATGAGGTTCTGATGTTGGTGTGCTGTGCCTTTTCTCTCTCCACACTTAGTGTTGTGTGTTCCTTCCTTCCAAACAATTTAACTTTAATTTAATCTGTCCACAGAATATTTTTGGAACATCCAGGTGCTCTTTTGTGAACTTCAGACGTGCAGCAATTCAGCAATTCTTCAGCCCTGATCTGTTTCACCTGTTATGTGATTCTCTTGATTCTGCCCTGACCTCGAGCCTCTTTGCCATTCTGTACCTCCTGGACTCTGAACTGGTTTTGACCTCTTGCCTACCCCTTTTGGATTGTTAATAAACATCTTGGACTCTAACCATCTGCCTCCTGTGTCTGCATCTGGGTCTCGCCTTGTGCCCTTATAGCAATGTTTTTTTGGACAGCAGTGGTTTCTTCCGTGGTGTCCTCCCATGAACACCATTCTTGTTTAGTGTTTTACGTATCGTAGACTCTTCAACAGAGATGTTAGCATGTTCCAGAGATTTCTGTAAGTCTTTAGCTGACACTCTAGGATTCTTCTTAACCTCATTGAACATTCTGTGCTGTGCTCTTGCAGTCATCTTTGCAGGACGGCCACTCCAAGGGAGAGTAGCAACAGTGCAGAACCTTCTCCATTTATAGACAATTTGTCTTACCGTGGACTGATGAACATCAAGGCTTTTAGAGATACTTTTCTAACCCTTTCCGTCTTTATGGAAGTCAACAATTCTTAATCTTAGGTTTTCTGAGATCTCTTTTGTTCGAGGCATGGTTCACATCAGGCAATACTTCTTGTGAATAGCAAACTCAAATATTGTGAGTGTTTTTTATAGAGCAAGGCAGCTCAAACCAACATCTCCAATCTCGTCTCATTGATTGGACTCCAGGTTAGCTGACTCCTGACTCCAGGTTAGTTGACTCCTGACTCCAGGTTAGCTGACTCCTGACTCCAAATAGCTGGTTGGAGAAGTCGAATGGTTCACATACTTTTTCCAGCCTGTGAATGTTTAAATTATCTATTCAAAATAGACAAGAAAAATACAATAATTTGTTATTAGTTTAAGCACACGGTATTTGTCTATTGTTGTGACTTAGATGAAGATCAGATCAAATTTTATGACCAAATTTTGACAGGAGGTTAGGAAGTGCAGCTCAGTTTCCACCTCATTTTGTGGTCAGTGTGCACATAGCCTGTCTTCTCTTGAGAGCCAGGTCTGCCTTCGGCAGCCTTTCTCAATAGCAAGGCTATGCTCACTGAGTCTGTACATAGTAAAATATTTATTTAGTTTTGGGTCAGTCACAGTGGTCAGGTATTCTGCCACTGTGTACTCTCTGTTTAGGGCAAAATAGAATTCTAGTCTGCTCTATTTTTTTGTAAATTCTTTCCAACGTGTCAAGTAATTCTGTTAATTTTCTCATGATTTGGTTGGGTCTAATTGTGTTTCTGTCCTGGGGCTCTGTGGGGTGTGTTTGTGTTTGTGAACAGAGCCCCAAGAACAGCTTGCTTAGGGGAATCTTCTCCAGGTTCATCTCTCTGTAGTTGATGGCTTTGTTATGGATGGTTTGGGAATCGCTTCCTTTTGGGTTGTTATAAAATTGAATGGCTCTTTTCTTGATTTTGATAATTAGTGGGTATCGGCCTAATTCTGCTCTGCAGGCATTATTTGGTGTTTTACGTTGTACACGGAGGAGATTTTTGCAGAATTCTGCAGCAGAGTCTCAATTTGGTGCTTGTCCCATTTTGTGAATTTTGGGTTGGTGAGCGGACTCCAGACCTCACAACCATAAATGGCAATGGGTTCTATAACTGATTCAAGTATTTTTAGCCAGATCCTAATTGGTATGTTGAATTGTATGTTCCTTTTGATGGCATAGAAGGCCCTTCTTGTTTTGTCTCTCAAATCGTTTACAGCTTTGGGGAAGTTACCTGTGGCGCTGATGTTTAGTAGACATTTACAGTAGACATTTACAGTAGACATTTGACTTCAGATTCTAGTAGCGTGAGGCTGGGTGCTGCAGACTGTTCTAGTGCCCTCGCCAATTAGCTGATATATACACTACCATTCAAAAGCTTTGGGTCACTTAGAAATGTCCTTGTTTTTTAAAGAAAAGTGCATTTTTCGCCCATTAAAATAACACCAAATTGATCAGAAATACAGTGTAGACATTGTTAATGTTGTAAATGACTATTGTAGCTGGAAACAGCTGATTTTGAATGGAATATCTACATAGGCATACAGAGGCCCATTATCAGCAACTATCACTCCTGTTCCAATGGCACGTTGTGTTAGCTAATCCAAGTTTATCATTTTAAAAGCATAATTGATCATTAGAAACCCCTTTTGAAAGGATGTTAGCACAGCTGAAAACTGTTGTTCTGATTAAAGAAACAGTAAAACTGGCCTTCTTTAGACTAGTTGAGTATCTGGAGCATCAGCATTTTTGGGTTCGATTACAGGCTCCAAATGGACAGAAACAAAGAATTTTCTCCTGAAACTCGTTAGTCTATTCTTGTTCTGAGAAATGAAGGCTATTCCATGTGAGATCTTGCCAAGAAACAGAAGATCTCGTACAACGCTGTGTACTACTCCCTTCACAGAACAGCGCAAACTGGCTCTAACCAGAATAGAAAGAGGATTGGGAGGCCCCGGTGCACAACTTTGCAAGAGGACAAGTACATTAGTGTTTAGTTTGAGAAACAGACGCCTCACAAGTCCTCAACTGGCAGCTTCATTAAATAGTACCCACAAAACACCAGTCTCAACGTCAACAGTGAAGAGGCGACTCCGAGATGCTGGCCTTCTAGGCAGAGTTCCTCTGTCCAGTGTCTGTGTTCTTTTGCCCATCTTAATATTTTATTTTTATTGGCCAGTCTGAGATATGGCTTTTTCTTTGCAACTCTGCCTAGAAGGCCAGCATCCCAGAGTCACCTCTTCTCTGTTGACGTTGAGACTGGTGTTTTGTGGGTACTATTTAATGAAGCTGCCAGTTGAGGACTTGTGAGGTGTCGGTTTTCTCAAACTAGACACTCTCATGTACTTGTCCTCTTGCTCAGTTGTGCACCGGGGCCTCCCACTCCTCTTTCTATTCTGGTTAGAGACAGTTTGCGCTGTTCTGTGAAGGGAGTAGTACACAGCGTTGTACGAGTTTCAAAATCAGACGTTTCCAGCTACACTGTATTTCTGATCAATTTGGACATTTTTTAACATGTATTTCAAAAACAAGGATATTTCTAAGTGACTCCAAACCTTTGAAAAGTTGTGTTTGTTAAAGAGGGGGGGGCTTAAGCTGCATCCCTGTCTCACCCCACGGCCTTGTGGAAAGAAATGTGTGTGTTTTTTTTGCCAATTTTAACCACACACTTGTTGTTTGTGTACATGGATTTTATAATGTTGTATGTTTTTCCCCCAACACCACTTTCCATCAATTTGTATAGCAGACACTCATGGCAAATTGAGTCTAAGGCTTTTTTGAAATCAACAAAGCATGAGAAGACTTTGCCTTTGTTTCGGTTTGTATGTTCGTCAATTAGAGTGTGCAGGGTGAATACCTGGTCTGTCAAACCCAGACGAAGCTGGGCCAATTGTGTGCCACCCTATGGGACTCCCAATCACAGCCAGATGTGATGCAGCCTGGATTCGAACCAGGTACTGCAGTGACGCCTCTTGCACTGAGATACAGTGTCTTAGACCACTGCACCACTCATGGAGCCCATTTAGTTGTCATCATCATTCTCACCATCATTCTCACCTTAGTAAACTCAGTCTGTTTCTATCTCAGACAGCCTTGGCTTTTCCAGAGCTATTATACTGCCTTATCAAAAGACTACTGAAAACATGAACCCACACACACACACAGACACACACACACACACACACACACACACACACACACACACACACACACACACACACACACACACACGTTTCCAGTTTGATTTGATTTCATCGTCTCTTTCCTGTCCTCCCCTCTAGTAGTGCCAAGATGGCCAAGTCCCAGGGGGGAGGGTAGTGCTCAGATGGCCAAATCCCAGGGGGGAGGGTAGTGGCAAGATGGCCAAATCCCAGGGGGGAGGGTAGTGCTCAGATGGCCAAATCCCAGGGGGAGATACATGTCTATTTCTGCTTTATGCAGGGTGTGACACTAATAATAATAATAATAATAATAACAACAATAATAATAATACCAATAACAACAATAATAATACTAATAGTAACAATAACAATAATAATAACAATAATAACAACAATAATAACAACAATAATAATAACAATAATAACAATAATAATAATAATAACAATAATAACAATAATAATAACTACAATAATAATAACAATAATAATAACTACAAGAATAATAACAATAATAACAATAACAATAATAACAATAATAATAATAATAATAATAATAATAATAACTACAATAACAATAACAACAATAATAATAACAATAATAATAATAATAATAATAATAACAATAACTACAATACTAATAACAATAATAACAATAATAATAACAATAATAATAATAATAACAATAATAATACCAATAACAACAATAATAATACTAATACTAATAGTAACAATAACAATAACAATAACAATAACAATAACAATAATAACAACAATAATAATAACAATAATAACAATAATAATAACAATAATAATAATAATAACAATAATAACAATAATAATAACAACAATAATAACAATAATAACAATAATAATAACAATAATAACAATAACAATAATAATAACAATAATAATTGAAGTGTGTATATTTCCGAAATGTCAAAGTGGTTACCTTAATATGGTTATTGCTGACATCATGTATTGGTGATCAACGTCATTTCTCGTTGAGATGTACTTAAGGAATAATCCACCCTAAACCACTCGTTAATTTACAATGATAAATAACACTAGTATGTGAGAACAATATTTTTTGTTAATAATTATTCTTTCATTATAATAACGTTGTGGAAATCTTTTGCAGCTCAAGTCGATTACAAAACCCACAATGCAACACTATCTATGAGCTGGCTGGCTTGATAGCTACAGCAAACATTTGTAGAAGTAGGAATATCGCTAAAATATGATCAATGAGAAGACAACCTCCCGCGCTGACGTCGACCAGTATTGAAATCTGACATACATGATACAAGTTTTCGCGATTTAAAACTCGTGTTACCATTAACTTCCAGTCTAGTGACAGGTGCTTTATCGCAATTTTAAGTCAAACCGGATGGATTTCTGCCTGCTTTTATGGCAATAGCTCAGAGATTAAACATGAAATGACCCCCCAGGAAACGATAGAACATCGCTCAAAGATGCACAAAAACTATTTAACATTCAAAATGGGTGAATCTTTAATTTAACATTTAAGAGGGAAGGATCACATAATTCCATCCATGTCATCAGGAAGGATCAGAACCTTTCTCTTAAATCATGTAGTAACCAAAAAAGTGTTAAACAAATCAGACACATCTCAACAACAACTGTTCAGATGAGACTGCATGAATCAGGCCTTCCAGGGTGAATTACTGCAAAGAAACAACTACTAAAGGACACCAATATGAAGAGACTTGCTTAAGCCAAGAAACACGAGCAATGGACATTAGACTGGTGGAAATCTGTCCTTTGGTCTGATGAGTCCAAATGTGCAATTTTTGGTTCCAACCACTGTGTCTTTGTGAGATGCAGAGTAGGGGAATGGATGATCTCTGCATGTGTGGTTCCCACCGTGAAGCATGGAGGAGGTGGTGGTGTGGGGGTGCTTTGCTGGTAACACTGTCTGTGATTTATGTAGAATTCAAGGCACACTTAACCAGCATGGCTACCACAGCATTCTGCAGCGATACGCCATCCCATCTGGTTTGCGCTTAGTGGGACTATAATTAGTTTTTCAACAGGACAATGACCCAACACACCTCCAGGCTGTGTAAGGGCTATTTGACCAAGAAGGAGAGTGATGGAGTGCTGCATCAGGTGACCTGGCCTCCTTAATCCATCGACCTCAAACCAATTGAGATGGTTTTGGATGAGTTGGACCTCAGAGTGAAGGAAAAGCAGCCAACAAGTGCTCAGCATATGTGGGAACTCCTTTAAGACTGTTGGAAAAGCATTCCTCATGAAGCTGGTTGAGAGAATGCCAAGAGTGTGCAAAGCTGTCATCAAGGCAAACGGTGACTACTTTGAATAATCTAAAATGTAAAATATATTCGTTTTTGTTTAACACTTTTTTGGTTACTACATGATTCCATATGTGTTATTTCATAGTTTTGATGTCTTCACTATTATTCATCAATGTAGAAAATAGTCGAAATATAGAAGAACCGTTGAATGAGTAGGTGTGTCCAAACTTGTGACTGGTACTGTATGTGTACATATATGTGTTAATATGTGTTAATATGTGTTAATATGTGTTGATATGTGTTAATATGTGTTGATATGTGTTAATATGTGTTGATATGTGTTGATATGTGTTAATATGTGTTGATATGTGTTGATATGTGTTCATGTTAACATGTTTTCTAGCGATAAGTCCATTCGCTATAATAGAGAAGGTCAGAAGGGAAGGAGCAACGACCATCTCTTTAAAATGCCAGCGTGAATCCTGGAAGGAGTTTCATTGCGGCGATTTGGACTGCATGGAGTCAACACTCCATCATCAAGTGAACCATTTTCAGCTGACAGTTCCAACAGGAGGAGGAGAACTTGACTCAAAACAAAACACAAAAATGTGTTTTCCATGAGAGGACGACACATCCTTCATCTCAACGTTAGAAGTCTCCCCAGATTGAGGAAATGTGCTTACTGTCTAGAAACTGGAGTGCTTTGCTTTACCGAAACATGGTTGGATAGTTCGATTAAATTTCTTTTTTAAACCCGCAGAGATTGAATTTGAAAATGATGAATTAATTGGAAGAGACCTTAATCGCAAAAGGTGGAAGAGTTTGCACTTATGTAAGGTCAGATACAACTATCCGATTTATGACGAGATTGAAGCTGTGTGGGTGGACATTTTATTACGAAAATGTAAACCTATTATAGGACTCCATTATAAACAACCAGACCAGTACAAGTTTGATGAGTTGTTGGAGGAGACTTGTTCCAACTGTACAGACTTTGGTCAATCAGAGGATTTTAGTTACTGGTGATTTTAATACACACATATACTCTACAAGGGCTACTTTTAAAAAGCTCTAACAATTGTTTTCTGTAATTGATTTGCTTTATACTAACTGATTAATGAGTCAACAGGGCTTGTCCTTCTACCCAAACCATCATTGACCTTGTGTTTTCAAACAGTGGGGTTGTAAACTATGGACTCAGTGATCATTCCATCATTGTCCATCATTTTCTGTAGTAGGAAGGTTCAGAAAATAGTTTTTTAATTATCATAATTTAATTTTAAAAAATTGGTCTATGAAGAAGTATAGTGCAGATATTTTTGGTTAATTGTCTGAGCAAATTAGACTGGTCTGCTGTATTGAAATGCAATGAGGTGGAGAATGCCTGGGGCCATTTAAAATCATTGTTTTTACTTGCTGTAGATAAGCAGGCTCCAATGAAAAAGATTAGAAACAGAGCCATGGATAAATGACATTTTAAAGGTGATTAAGCGTAGAAAATGATCACTTTCTGGAGTTTAGGAAATACAGGGCAGATTATATATTTATAGAATATAAGAAGTTAAGAACTGAGGTCAACAGGATGATACAGAAGGCCAAGAAAGAATATTTCAATGACAAAATAGTTGCAAATAGAAACAATCTGAGCAAATTATATAAGTGTCTGATGCTGTTAGGTAACAGTAACAGATTATAGACCAAAACTCTCAGTCTTAGTTTGGACATTGGAGGAAAGGTTACATCAGATAAGACCATGGTTGCAGACAGTCTGAATAGCTATTTTTACAACTATAGCTAATACATTAGTTAGCAAGTTACCTAGTCAATCAGGTTGCTATGGGGAGAGGGTCAAGTCCAGCAGTTTCACTCAACAGCACTCGGGTAGATTATTTTTTCATTTGAAAAGGTGTCTGAGTCAACTGTGCTGTGAGAGGCTGAAAGAACTTGACCGTTCCATAGCAACGGGCCTTGACAACATTCCGACAGATTTTCTAAAGGATGATGCAGTAATTATCACCCACTGTGTAACTCACATTGTGAATCTTGTCTATTGAACTAGGGTGTTTTCCCAGTCAACTAAAACTTGCAAGGGTCATTCTGTCACGTTCTGACCTTTATTTCCTGTGTTCTGTATTTAGTTAGTATGGTCAGGGCGTGAGTTGGGTGGGTAGTCTATGTTTGCTTTTCTATGTTTTGGGGTATTTCTATGTTTCGGCCTAGTATGGTTCTCAATCAGAGGCAGGTGTCATTAGTTGTCTCTGATTGAGAATCATACTTAGGTAGCCTGGGTGTCACTGTGTGTTTGTGGGTGATTGTTCCTGTCTTTGTCTTTGCACCAGATGGGACTGTTTTAGGTTTTCTCACATTTGTTGTTTTTGTTAGTTATCTCATGTGTAGTTTCTTTATCAATTAAAGAATATGAATAACCACCACGCTGCGCTTTGGTCCGCCTCTCCTTCAGATGAAGAGAACCAGAACAGAATCCTTTATATATATAAAAAAAAGGAACATTTTAGATCATGGAAACTATCGTCCTAACTCTCAATCCTGTGTTGCTTTATCGAAGGTTATGGAAAAGATTATGTTCAAGCAGATTGACAGTTATATTTCCTTACATATGAGCTCCAATCTGGCTTCAGAAAATCCCGTTCCACTGACACCTGCCTACTATATCTGACTGATCACATAAGGAAGGAAGTAGACGGAGGGAAATGTTGTGTTATTGCTATTATTATTATTGTTAGATTTCCAAAAGGCGTTTGAAAACAATGAATCGTGAGATTCTGTTAATCAAACTAAGAGCCATAGGTGTTTAACAACTCAGCAGTAAAATGGGTTAGCTCTTACCTGCAAGGAAGAAAACAGATGCTGGATGTGGATGGGACCCTGTCTAAACCTAAAATCTGGAACTGTGGGGTACCCCAAGGGAGTGTGCTGGGTCCACTTTTATTTCTATTGTTTATAAATGATCTGAAATCTGCCTGTACCATGTGACCTTTTCCTCCATCCTCCATGATTCTGCACTGTTGCTTTCCCACAAAGACAAAGATGTGATTGAGAAAGACAAAGATGTGGTTGAGAAGTCCCTCAGTGCTGAACTTCTGAATGTCAGCAAATGGCTATATGACAATAAGCTGTTACTTCACCTTGGAAAAACATAGTCCATCTTGTTTTTGTCCAAAGTGAAACTGAGGAAATCCTCAGATTTTAACAATGACATAGTAGTTGTAGCAAAATACTCTTAAGTATCTTGGATGTGTGCTAGATAACCATCTGAGGGTGGAGAGCATGGCACAAAATGTGATCTCCAAAGAGAACCATAAAATGAGGTTCCCGGGCAAGAACCTCCAAATATCTGGATAAGAATGCAATGGGGACATTGTCAGGGGCTCTTGTTCAGTGCCTCTTTGACTATGCATGCTCTTCCTGGTACAATAGTGCCTCCAATATATATACAAAACATATTTTTTGCAGACATCTCAGAACAAATTAGTTAGGATTATTCTTAAACTTCCCGCACTTACGCATCTCGACTATTTTCTATTTTTGAAAGCCTCAGATGGATTAAAGTGGAGGTGAGAGCCGCTCAGATATAATTGTGTCTTGTACATCAGATTGTCCACAGTATGGACCCTAGGTACTTAAGTAACGACTCTAATTTAGCCCGGGATAACCACAACAATTCCACTAGAAGGAGTCAAACAGACACGGTTCCTTTTAGATTTAAAAGTGATACTCGGCTGCCATTCTTCTGGAACAATCCTCCAAAACAATGTGAAATGTATAACCATATATATACATATACATGTATAACCTCCATAGGTACTTTTACATTCTCACTGGAAAACAAATGGCTAAATAGTAGCATGTCTCAAAAGGGATCATCGGCATGGTGAGATTAAGGTAGGTGGCGGAGAGGGAAATGCCCGGGTTGGTCTGGTCCAGCATATGGTCTGCCTTTTGGTGTTTGTTGTTTATTGTATTGTGATTGTCTTGTGTGTGTGTGTATATATATATTAGGGATTGATTGTTTATATATATTAAGGGTATGTGAGACAAGGAAAATCCATAGTTGTATTAATTATTGGATGTTGTGAAACAAACAATTGTGTCTGTCATGGTCTATTTGTCATTACAATCACCGTCTAACCTTGTTGTATTCCCCTCTTCCCACTTCCCTCTTCCCCTCTTCCCACTTCCCTCTTCCCCTCTTCCCACTTTCCATATTCCCCTCTTCCCCTCTTCCCACTTCCCCTATTCCCCTCTTCCCACTTTCCATATTCCCCGATTCCCCTATTCCCCTCTTCCCACTTTCCATATTCCCCTCTTCCCACTTCCCCTATTTCCCACTTCCCCTATTTCCCACTTCCGCTATTCCCCTTTTCCCCTCTCCCCACTTCCCCTATTTCCCACTTCCTCTATTTCCCACTTCCCCTATTTCCCACTTCCCATATTCCCCTCTTCCCACTTCCCCTCTTCCCCTTTCCCCCTCTTCCCACTTCCCCTATTCCCCTCTTCCCACTTCCCCTTTTCCCCTCTTCCCACTTCCCCTATTTCCCACTTCCCCTATTTCCCACTTCCCACTTCCCCTTTTCCCCTCTTCCCACTTCCCCTTTTCCCCACTTCCCCTTTTCCCCTCTTCCCCTCTTCCCACTTCCCCTCTTCCCCTCTTCCCCTTTTCCCCTCTTCCCCTCTTCCCACTTCCCCTCTTCCCCTCTTCCCCTCTTCCCACTTCCCCTATTTGACAAAGTGTCAAATAAATTAAATCAATCAAATGTGTGTGTTAATATGATCATGAATACTGTGTGTGTGTGTGTGTGTGTGTTGTCATACCATGGTCAGTAGGGTTGAATCCACACAGGTCACAGATACACCTGACCCATGTGTTCATGTCCTCCTCACTGTCGGCCACCAGGTAGAAAACCCTCTCCACAGTCCGCACGTCAAACACATAGCTACTGTCCCAATCCTTTTTATTAAAGGTTAGGCCTGCATCCACCTAGGAGAGAGAGAAGAAAAGAGGCAGAGAGAGAGAAGAGAGAGAGAGAGAATAGAGAGAAAAGAGACAGAGAAGAGAAGTCAGAGAGAAGAGACAGAGATTTTACATCAGAGATGATAGTAATTTGGATCAGGATAGTAGGTTAATGGAGTTTCCTTTTGTTATGTTGTAATTTGTAATGACATTGTTAGTGGGTGGGGGTGTTCGCTCATTAATTATAAACCGGGTGGTCCACACCCTGAATCCTGATTGACTGAAAGCTGTGGTATATCAGACCGTATACCACGGGGTATGACAAAAAAAATACTATGTACTGTTCTAATTCTGTTGGTAACCAGTTTATAATAGCAATAAGGCACCTCGGGAATTTGCAGTATATGGCCAATATACCACGGCTAAGGGCTGTTCTTAGGCCCAACAGTACAGTATAGTATATTACCTGTTCACAGAGGCTCATGTTGATGATGCGTACAGTACAGTATAGTATATTACCTGTTCACAGAGGCTCATGTTGATGATGCGTACAGTACAGTATAGTGTATTACCCATTCACAGAGGCTCATGTTGATGATGCGTACAGTACAGTATAGTATATTACCTGTTCACAGAGGCTCATGTTGATGATGCGTACAGTACAGTATAGTATATTACCTGTTCACAGAGGCTCATGTTGATGATGCGTACAGTACAGTATAGTGTATTACCCGTTCACAGAGGCTCATGTTGATGATGCGTTCAGTACAGTATAGTATATTACCTGTTCACAGAGGCTCATGTTGATGATGCGTACAGTACAGTATAGTGTATTACCCGTTCACAGAGGCTCATGTTGATGATGCGTACAGTACAGTATAGTGTATTACCCGTTCACAGAGGCTCATGTTGATGATGCGTACAGTACAGTATAGTGTATTACCCATTCACAGAGGCTCATGTTGATGATGCGTACAGTACAGTATAGTGTATTACCCGTTCACAGAGGCTCATGTTGATGATGCGTACAGTACAGTATAGTGTATTACCCGTTCACAGAGGCTCATGTTGATGATGCGTTCAGTACAGTATAGTATATTACCTGTTCACAGAGGCTCATGTTGATGATGCGTACAGTACAGTATAGTGTATTACCCGTTCACAGAGGCTCATGTTGATGATGCGTACAGTACAGTATAGTGTATTACCCGTTCACAGAGGCTCATGTTGATGATGCGTACAGTACAGTATAGTGTATTACCCATTCACAGAGGCTCATGTTGATGATGCGTACAGTACAGTATAGTGTATTACCCGTTCACAGAGGCTCATGTTGATGATGCGTACAGTACAGTATAGTGTATTACCCGTTCACAGAGGCTCATGTTGAAGATGCGTACAGTACAGTATAGTGTATTACCCGTTCACAGAGGCTCATGTTGATGATGCGTACAGTACAGTATAGTGTATTACCCGTTCACAGAGGCTCATGTTGATGATGCGTACAGTACAGTATAGTGTATTACCCATTCACAGAGGCTCATGTTGATGATGCGTACAGTACAGTATAGTGTATTACCCGTTCACAGAGGCTCATGTTGATGATGCGTACAGTACAGTATAGTGTATTACCCGTTCACAGAGGCTCATGTTGATGATGCGTACAGTACAGTATAGTGTATTACCCGTTCACAGAGGCTCATGTTGATGATGCGTACAGTACAGTATAGTGTATTACCCGTTCACAGAGGCTCATGTTGATGATGCGTACAGTACAGTATAGTGTATTACCCGTTCACAGAGGCTCATGTTGATGATGCGTACAGTACAGTATAGTGCATTACCCGTTCACAGAGGCTCATGTTGATGATGCGTACAGTACAGTATAGTGCATTACCTGTTCACAGAGGCTCATGTTGATGATGCGTATGGGTTTGCGTGCGTGGTCATGTTTGTAATATTCTAGAACGTCAGGGTCTCCGGTCAGTCGACCACTCCTCAGAACAAACCAACGCCTCTTCCACGCCTAGAGAGGAGAGAGAGAGATAGAAAAGCGAGAGATGTCAGATGTCAAGACTGTCACTGCAACGTCAACAGCTGAACACATTTTAAAACGTTGGTCTTTTTTCTTAATAAAACGGCGAGATGACATCTCTCATTCTCAGATCAACTATCTCTGTGTCTCTTGCTGTAACACACACACACACACACACACACACACACACACACACACACACACACACACACACACACACACACACACACACACACACAGAAACCCACACACACACACACACACACAAACCCCCACACACACACACACACACACACACACACACACACACACACACACACACACACACACACACACACACACACACACACACACACACACACACACACACAACCCCCCCCCCCACACACACACACAAACCCCCCCCCCCCCACACACACACATTCACACACACACACACACACACACACACACACACACACACACACACACACACACTTCTCAGTCCTTTAGAGCTGGTGTTGCCTCACGCCAGGCATTGTGGGTATGGGTCGACCCCATCTCCCATGAACATTCCACACGATGATATATTTCACCCATGATTCAATAGCCAGTGGACAACCAAGACTTAGTGCGGTGTGTGTGCGTGTTTGTGTGTGTGAGTAGGAGTGTGTGATTTATTGACACTTCAGTCATTTGTACGTGAGAAGCACAGCATGCCATGGTACAGCATGACACACTCACACACACACACACACACACACACACACACACACACCACTGGGGGCGAGCGTCCAACCCTACAGAACATTTACACCAGGACAATGTCTGAGGAAGGCCTGGAAGACTGTCAACGACTCTTGAGTTAAAACACATTTTAATACTTAGCCGATCCACAGACTGTTTACTCTGTTACCATCTGGCAAATGGTATCTCAGCACCGGGACTTCTACGAACAAGCCATTGGAAACCTAGCTGTCTACCTGCTCAGACCTGCTATTCATCTGGACCTTAGAGACAATTTGTATTGATTCTACTGTATTCTACCCCCAGTTTTTACTAAGCTACTACTGTATTCTACCACTACTAGTTATTACTATGCTACTACTGTATTCTACCCCCAGTTATTACTAAGCTACTACTGTATTCTACCCCCAGTTATTACTACTGTATTCTACCCCCAGTTATTACTATGCTACTACTGTATTCTACCCCCAGTTATTACTAAGCTACTACTGTATTCTACCACTACTAGTTATTACTATGCTACTACTGTATTCTACCCCCAGTTATTACTATGCTACTACTGTATTCTACCACTACTAGTTATTACTATGCTACTACTGTATTCT
The DNA here is from genome assembly GCF_002021735.2 of Oncorhynchus kisutch. Taxonomy (NCBI): domain Eukaryota; kingdom Metazoa; phylum Chordata; class Actinopteri; order Salmoniformes; family Salmonidae; genus Oncorhynchus; species Oncorhynchus kisutch. The sequence continues at coordinate 3,679,194 of NC_034189.2, read as the reverse complement.
ACCCCCAGTTATTACTAAGCTACTACTGTATTCTACCCCCAGTTATTAGTAAGCTACTACTGTATTCTACCCCCAGTTATTACTATGCTACTACTGTATTCTACCCCCAGTTATTACTAAGCTACTACTGTATTCTACCACTACTAGTTATTACTATGCTACTACTGTATTCTACCCCCAGTTATTACTATGCTACTACTGTATTCTACCACTACTAGTTATTACTATGCTACTACTGTATTCTACCCCCAGTTATTACTATGCTACTACTGTATTCTACCACTACTAGTTATTACTATGCTACTACTGTATTCTACCCCCAGTTTTTACTAAGCTACTACTGTATTCTACCACTACTAGTTATTACTATGCTACTACTGTATTCTACCCCCAGTTATTACTAAGCTACTACTGTATTCTACCCCCAGTTATTACTAAGCTACTACTGTATTCTACCACTACTAGTTATTAATATGCTACTACTGTATTCTACCACTACTAGTTATTAATATGCTACTACTGTATTCTACCCCCAGTTATTACTATGCTACTACTGTATTCTACCACTACTAGTTATTACTATGCTACTACTGTATTCTACCCCCAGTTATTACTAAGCTACTACTGTATTCTACCCCCAGTTATTACTATGCTACTACTGTATTCTACCCCCAGTTATTACTATGCTACTACTGTATTCTACCACTACTAGTTATTACTATGCTACTACTGTATTCTACCCCCAGTTATTACTAAGCTACTACTGTATTCTACCCCCAGTTATTACTAAGCTACTACTGTATTCTACCACTACTAGTTATTACTATGCTACTACTGTATTCTACCCCCAGTTATTACTATGCTACTACTGTATTCTACCACTACTAGTTATTACTATGCTACTACTGTATTCTACCCCCAGTTATTACTAAGCTACTACTGTATTCTACCCCCAGTTATTACTATGCTACTACTGTATTCTACCCCCAGTTATTACTATGATACTACTGTATTCTACCCCCAGTTATTACTATGCTACTACTGTATTCTACCACTACTAGTTATTACTATGCTACTACTGTATTCTACCCCCAGTTATTACTAAGCTACTACTGTATTCTACCCCCAGTTATTACTATGCTGCTACTGTATTCTACCACTACTAGTTATTACTATGCTACTACTGTATTCTACCCCCAGTTATTACTATGCTACTACTGTATTCTACCACTACTAGTTATTACTATGCTACTACTGTATTCTACCCCCAGTTATTACTAAGCTACTACTGTATTCTACCCCCAGTTATTACTATGCTACTACTGTATTCTACCCCCAGTTATTACTATGCTACTACTGTATTCTACCACTACTAGTTATTACTATGCTACTACTGTATTCTACCCCCAGTTATTACTAAGCTACTACTGTATTCTACCCCCAGTTATTACTATGCTACTACTGTATTCTACCAATACTAGTTATTACTATGCTACTACTGTATTCTACCCCCAGTTATTACTATGCTACTTCTGTATTCTATCCCCACCAGTTATTACTATGCTGTTGAGGAGAAGTTGAAATTAAGCATTTCACTGTACATTTCACGGCTCAAACACGAGAGGTATGTGGCAGCGTCTACAGTCAATCACGGACTACAAAAAGAAAACCAGCCCCGTCGCGGACGTCTTGCTCCCAGACAAATTAAACAACTTCTTTGCTCGCTTTGAAGACAATACAGTGCCACTGGCACGGCCCGCTATCAAAGACTGTGGGCTCTCCTTCTCCGTGGCCGACGTGAGTAATACAATTAAATGTGTTAACCCTCGCATGGCTGCCGGCCGAGATGGCATCCCTAGCCGCGTCCTCGGAGCATACGCAGAACAGCTGGCTGGTGTGTTTACGAACATATTCAATCAATCCCTATCCCAGTCCCTACATGCTTCAAGATGGCCACCGTTGTTCCTGTTCCCAAGAAAGCTAAGGTAACTGACCTAAATGACTACCACCATAGTACCCTCCAAACTCATCATTAAGCTCGAGACCCTGGGTCTCGACCCCGCCCTGTTTAACTGGGTCCTGGACTTCCTGACGGGCCGCCCATAGGTGGTGAAGGTAGGAAACAACATCTCCACTCCGCTGATCCTCAACACTGGGGCCCCATAAGGGTGCGTTCTCAGCCCTCTCCTGTACTCCCTGTTCACCCATGACTGCGTGGCCATGCACGCCTCCAACTCAATCATCAAGTTTGCAGACGACACTACAGTGGTGGGCTTGATTACCAACAACGACGAGACGGCCTACAGGGAGGAGGTGAGGGCCCTCGGAGTGTGATGTCAGGAAAATAACCTCTCACTCAACGTCAACGTCAACAAAGAGATGATCTGTCACGCCTTCCCTCCAGGCGCTCGAGGGCGCCAGGCTGCCCTGCGTTACGTACTCTTGCCACCATCATTTACACACACCTGCCTTCCTTCGTCAGCGATACCGGACTCACCAGGACTCACCAGGACTCATCACCTGTTTATTACCTGTTTATTACCTGTTTATCACCTGTTTATTACCTGTTTATTACCTGTTTATCACCTGTTTATCACCTGTTTATCACCTGTTTATTACCTGTTTATCACCTGTTTATTACCTGTTTATTACCTGCCATCTCCCCAAGCAGACACATCGATGGCTCTGAACGAACTTTATTTAACTCTCTGCAAACTGGAAACGATTTATCCGGAGGCTGCATTCATTGTAGCTGGGGATTTTAACAAGGCTAATCTGAAAACAAGACTCCCTAAATTTTATCAGCATATCGATTGCGCAACCAGGGGTGGAAAGACCTTGGATCATTGTTACTCTAACTACCGCGACGCATATAAGGCCCTGCCCCGCCCCCCTTTCGGAAAAGCTGACCACGACTCCATTTTGTTGATCCCTGCCTACAGACAGAAACTAAAACAAGAGACTCCCACGCTGAGGTCTGTCCAACGCTGGTCCGACCAAGCTGACTCCACACTCCAAGACTGCTTCCATCACGTGGACTGGGAGATGTTTCGTATTGCGTCAGATAACAACATTGACGAATACGCTGATTCGGTGTGCGAGTTCATTAGAACGTGCGTTGAAGATGTCGTTCCCATAGCAACGATTAAAACATTCCCTAACCAGAAACCGTGGATTGATGGCAGCATTCGTGTGAAACTGAAAGCGCGAACCATTGCTTTTAATCAGGGCAAGGTGTCTGGTAACATGACCGAATACAAACAGTGCAGCTATTCCCTCCGCAAGGCTATCAAACAAGCTAAGCGCCAGTACAGAGACAAAGTAGAATCTCAATTCAACGGCTCAGACACAAGAGGTATGTGGCAGGGTCTACAGTCAATCACGGACTACAGGAAGAAATCCAGCCCAGTCACGGACCAGGATGTCTTGCTCCCAGGCAGACTAAATAACTTTTTTGCCCGCTTTGAGGACAATACAGTGCCACTGACACGGCCTGCAACGAAAACATGCGGTCTCTCCTTCACTGCAGTCGAGGTGAGTAAGACATTTAAACGTGTTAACCCTCGCAAGACTGCAGGCCCAGACGGCATCCCCAGCCGCGCCCTCAGAGCATGCGCAGACCAGCTGGCCGGTGTGTTTATGGACATATTCAATCAATCCCTATACCAGTCTGCTGTTCCCACATGCTTCAAGAGGGCCACCATTGTTCCTGTTCCCAAGAAAGCTAAGGTAACTGAGCTAAACGACTACCGCCCCGTAGCACTCACATCCGTCATCATGAAGTGCTTTGAGAGACTAGTCAAGGACCATATCACCTCCACCCTACCTGACACCCTAGACCCACTCCAATTTGCTTACCGCCCAAATAGGTCCACAGACGATGCAATCTCAACCACACTGCACACTGCCCTAACCCATCTGGACAAGAGGAATACCTATGTGAGAATGCTGTTCATCGACTACAGCTCGGCATTCAACACCATAGTATCCTCCAAGCTCGTCATCAAGCTCGAGACCCTGGGTCTCGACCCCGCCCTGTGCAACTGGGTACTGGACTTCCTGACGGGCCGCCCCCAGGTGGTGAGGGTAGGCAACAACATCTCCTCCCCGCTGATCCTCAACACTGGGGCCCCACAAGGGTGCGTTCTGAGCCCTCTCCTGTACTCCCTGTTCACCCACGACTGCGTGGCCACGCACGCCTCCAACTCAATCATCAAGTTTGCGGACGACACAAGGTGAGGGCCCTCGGAGTGTGGTGTCAGGAAAATAACCTCACACTCAACGTCAACAAAACTAAGGAGATGATTGTGGACTTCAGGAAACAGCAGAGGGAACACCCCCCTATCCACATCGATGGAACAGTAGTGGAGAGGGTAGCAAGTTTTAAATTCCTCGGCATACACATCACAGACAAACTGAATTGGTCCACTCACACAGACAGCATCGTGAAGAAGGCGCAGCAGCGCCTCTTCAACCTCAGGAGGCTGAAGAAATTCGGCTTGTCACCAAAAGCACTCACAAACTTCTACAGATGCACAATCGAGAGCATCCTGGCGGGCTGTATCACCGCCTGGTATGGCAACTGCACCGCCCTCAACCGTAAGGCTCTCCAGAGGGTAGTGAGGTCTGCACAACGCATCACCGGGGGCAAACTACCTGCCCTCCAGGACACCTACACCACCCGATGCTACAGGAAGGCCATAAAGATCATCAAGGACATCAACCACCCGAGCCACTGCCTGTTCACCCCGCTGTCATCCAGAAGGCGAGGTCAGTACAGGTGCATCAAAGCTGGGACCGAGAGACTGAAAAACAGCTTCTATCTCAAGGCCATCAGACTGTTAAACAGCCACCACTAACATTGAGTGGCTGCTGCCAACACACTGTCAATGACACTGACTCAACTCCAGCCACTTTAATAATGGGAATTGATGGGAAATGATGTAAATATATCACTAGCCACTTTAAACAATGCTACCTTATATAATGTTACTTACCCTACATTATTCATCTCATATGCATACGTATATACTGTACTCTATATCATCGACTGCATCCTTATGTAATACATGTATCACTAGCCACTTTAACTATGCCACTTTGTTTACATACTCATCTCATATGTTATACTGTACTCGATATCATCTACTGTATCTTGCCTATGCTGCTCTGTACCATCACTCATTCATATATCCTTATGTACATATTCTTTATCCCCTTACACTGTGTATAAGACAGTAGTTTTTTTTGGAATTGTTAGTTAGATTACTTGTTCGTTATTACTGCATTGTCGGAACTAGAAGCACAAGCATTTCACTACACTCGCATTAACATCTGCTAACCATGTGTATGTGACAAATAAAATTTGATTTGATTTGATTTGATTTATTACCTGTTTATCACCTGTTTATTACCTGTTCATCACCTGTTTATCACCTGTTTATCACCTGTTTATCACCTGTTTATTACCTGTTTATCACCTGTTTATCACCTGTTTATCACCTGTTTATCACCTGTTTATCACCTGTTTATTACCTGTTTATTACCTGTTTATCACCTGTTTATCTCCTGTTTATCACCTGTTTATCACCTGTTTATCACCTGTTTATTACCTGTTTATTACCTGTTTATCACCTGTTTATCACCTGTTTATCACCTGTTTATTACCTGTTTATTACCTGTTTATCACCTGTTTATTACCTGTTTATCACCTGTTTATCACCTGTTTATCACCTGTTTATTACCTGTTTATCACCTGTTTATCACCTGTTTATTACCTGTTTATCACCTGTTTATTACCTGTTTATCACCTGTTTATTACCTGTTTATTACCTGTTTATCACCTGTTTATCACCTGTTTATCACCTGTTTATTACCTGTTTATCACCTGTTTATTACCTCCCCACTGCTGCATTGACTGTCATACGTGTTTCCTGTGTGCTGACGCTGTTCCTGTCTTGTTCTATGTCTGCTCCTGAAAAAATGTCTGACTCCCTGTACCTGCTTCTCCTGTCCGGCACCGGTTCTTACATGATCATGGACTTCAGGAAACATCTAATGGAGCACCCCACTGTCAACATCAACGGGACAGCAGTGGAGAAGGTGGAAAGTTTTAAGTTCCTCGGTGTACATATCATCAACAATCTGAAATAGTCCACGTTCACAGACAGTGTGGTGAAGAAGGCGCAACAGAACAACAGCTCCTCTTCAACCTCAGGAGGCTGAAAAAATGTGGCTTGTCACTGAAAACCCTCACTAACTTTTACAGCTGCACAATCGAGAGCAACCTGTCAGGCTGTATCACCGCCTGATACGGCAACTGCACCGCCAACAACTGCAAGGCTCTCCAGAGGGTGGTGAGGTCTGCACAACGCATCACCGGGGACAAACTACCTTCCCTCCAGGACACCAACAGCACCCGATGTCACAGGAAGGCAAAAAAAAAACTATTAAAGACAATTACCACCCGAGCCACTGCCTGTTCACCCCACTATCATCCAGAAGGCGAGGTCAGTACAGGTGCATCCAAGCTGGGACCGAGAGACTGAAAAACAGCGTCTATCTCAAGGCCATCAGACTGTTAAACAGCCACCACTAGCACAGAGAGGCTGCTGCCAACACACTGACTTGAAATCAATGGCCACTTTAATAAATGGAACACTAGCCACTTTAATAAATGGAACACTAGCCACTTTAATAAATGGAACACTAGCCACTTTAATAAATGGAACACTAGCCACTTTAATAAATGGAACACTAGCCACTTTAATAAATGGAACACTAGCCACTTTAATAAATGGAACACTAGCCACTTTAATAAATGGAACACTAGCCACTTTAATAAATGGAACACTAGCCACTTTAATAAATGGAACACTAGCCACTTTAATAAATGGAACACTAGCCACTTTAATAAATGGAACACTAGCCACTTTAATAAATGGAACACTAGCCACTTTAATAAATGGAACACTAGCCACTTTAATAAATGGAACACTAGCCACTTTAATAAATGGAACACTAGCCACTTTAATAAATGGAACACTAGTCACGTTAAGAATGTTTACATATCTCACATTACTCATATCATATGTATATACTGTATACTGTTCCTTCAATATCAAGTCTTTACTATCTATTGCATCTTAGCCGCTCTGTCACTGCTCATCCATATATTTTATACTTATATATTCTCATCCCATTCCTTTACTAGTTTGTGTGAATTAGGTTTTGTTGTGGAATTTGTTAGATATCACCTGTTAGTTACTGCTGCACTGTCAGATCTAGAAGCATAAGCATTTCACTACACTCACAATAACATCTGCTAGCCAAGTGTACAGGATGTGACCAGTGAAATGTTGATTTGATTTTGATTCGAGAGCTTGTCAGTAAACATTTCACTGTTCGTTTATACCTGCTGTATCCTGTGTATGTGATTGATACACACACACACACACACACACACACACACACACACACACACACACACACACACACACACACACACACACCCCGTGACTGATTCCTTTGCTGAAAGGGAAAATACCCCTATAGTTTCATTGCATCATTCAGCGACCAAGCTGCCAAATATAATATCCAGGCCTGGTGTGTTTGTGTGTGTGTGTGTGTACAGATTGCTCTAGCATTGCAGTAACAGTCTTAATCTGGCCTTAACTAAGAGTGTTTCTCAACAGTTTCACTGAGTTTCCCCAAACGTTACTCAGCAACATGACCGTGTCAAAGGGATTTATTCACACACACACAAAACAGGATATGTTCACTGGAAGTGAAGGCCGCAAGACAGGAAAGAGTGGTTCGTTGTGTGTGTGTGGGGGGAGGGGGGGGGGGTCTCTGCCATCCTAAATGACATAGACCCAAAACAGGAATGGTTTCCTCTTCTCTCTCTGTCTGTCTCTCTCTCTCTGTCTCTCGGTCTCTGTCTCTGTCTCTGTCTGTCTCGGTCTCTGTCTCTGTCTCTCTGTCTCAATTCAATTTAAATTCAATAAAATGTAAGTGGATTTATTGGCATGGGAAACATACCGCTTAAACATATGTTTACATTGCCAAAACAAGTGAAATAGATAATAAACAAAAGTGAGATAAACAATAAAAATTAACAGTAAATATATCACAAATATATCACACAAGTTCCAAAAAAATAGAAACATTTCAAATCTTGCTGCTGGAATGAAACGGAATGGAATGGAATGGAATGGAACAGAATGGAATGGAATGGAATGGAATGGAACAGAATGGAACGGAATGGAATGGAATGGAACGGAACGGAATGGAATGGAATGGAATGGAACGGAATGGAATGGAACGGAATGGAACGGAATGGAATGGAATGGAACGGAATGGAACGGAATGGAATGGAATGGAATGGAACGGAACAGAATGGAATGGAATGGAACGGAATGGAATGGAATGGAACAGAATGGAATGGAATGGAATGGAACAGAATGGAATGGAATGGAATGGAATGAAACGGAATGGAACGGAATGGAATGGAATGGAATGGAATGGAACAGAATGGAATGGAATGGAATGGAATGAAACGGAACGGTATCAAACACATAAAACCTCACAGAAGTTCCAAAAGAGTAAAGACATTTCAAATGTGATATTATATATATATACAGAGTTGTAATGATGTGCAAATAGTTAAAGTACAAAAGGGAGCATAAATACTGTAAACATAAATATGGGTTGTATTTACAATGGTGTTTGTTCTTCATTGGTTGCCCTTTTCTTGTGGCAACAGGTCACAAATCTTGCTGCTGTGATGGCACACTGTGATATTTCACCCAGTAGATATAGGAGTTTATCAAAATCGGATTTGTTTTGGAATTCTTTGCGGATCTGTGTAATCTGAGGGAAATATGTCTCTCTAATATGGTCATACATTGGGCAGGAGGTTAGGAAGTGCAGCTCAGTTTCCACCTCATTTTGTGGGCAGTGAGCACATAGGCAGACCTGGCTCTCAAGAGAAGACAGGCTAAGGCGGCCTTTCTCAATAGCAAGGCAATGCTCACTGAGTCTGTACATAGTCAAAGCTTTCCTTAAGTTTGGGTCAGTCACAGTGGTCAGGTATTCTGCCACTATATACTCTCTGTTTAGGGCCAAATAGCATTCTAGTTTGCACTGTTTTTTGTTAATTCTTTCCAATGTGGAGTAATTATCTTTTTGTTTTCTCATGGTTTGGTTGGGTCTAATTGTGCTGTTGTCCTGGGGCTCTGTGGGGTGTGTTTGTGTTTGTGAACAGAGCCCCAGGACCAGCTTGCTTAGGGGACTCTTCTCCAGGTTCATCTCTCTGTACAGAAGGTGATGTCTCTCTCTCTCTCTCTCTTCTGTCTCACTCACTCACTCACTCACTGACCCCCTTAACTTCTAAATACTCTCCTGCAACCCGCCTCACCCAATGTGGCGTGGATCTGTTTTTTTTCCTAAAGTATTTATATTTACTTCGGATCTGGAATCCCTCAACTGAAGCTAGCCAGCTAACTACTAGCTATCAGCAAACCATTGCCAGCGGTCTTCAGCTAACCGGTCATCAGCTCGGAAAGCTCTCGCCAGTTCAAACAACGTGACTCAAACCAGAGCATAACGGACCTATTTCTCTCCATATCCCCGGATTCCTACCACAAACTCTGAACCTTTTCATCTGGATCTTCGCAACTAGCTAACCGTAATCTCGGGTGACCACTCCTGGCTAGCGTTTCCATCCCGGAGCAAGCACCAATTAGCCTGAAGCTAGCCCGGCCAGGGCTCCTGTGCTACCACCGAAGCATACCCCTGGGCTATAATATCCGGACCCCTTCTACTGCCGGTACGGGGCACAGAACCCTGCCGATCCTCTACGACTGGAATACCGACATAATCTGCCCCGAGGATTCCAACAGGCCCCTCAGGCGCAACGCCCGCTGAAGGCCCGTTCTGCTAACCGCGTCCTGCTAGCTACCTAGAGCTACTTGGAACCCTACTAACCCTACTAATTCCACAACTAGTCTATCGACGTCACCGCACGAAGAGACAAAAACAGACTTACCCCCATCGCGACGTCCCCCAAAGGCTAACTTGCTAGCCCCGGTCTGCTAACTGCTAGCTTGCCTGCCCCAGTCTGCTAACTGCTAGCTTGCCTGCCCCAGTATGCTAACTGCTAGCTTGCCTGCCCCGGTCTGCTAACTGTTAGCTTGTTAGCATCGGCCTGCTAACTGTCTGAATCGCCGTGTCCCCAGTCAGCCCAACCACTCACTGGATCCATATGTTCACTTGGCTACGCCTGCCTCTCTCTAATATCAATATGCCTCGTCCATTACTGTCCTGGTTAGTGATTACTGTCTTATTTCACTGTAGAGCCTCTAGCTCTGCTCAATATGCCTTAACCAACCATGTTGTTTAACCTCCTACATATGCGATGACATCACCTGGTTTAAACGTCTCTAGAGACTATATCTCTCTCATCATTACTCATTACTCAATGCCTACCTCCAATGTACTCACATCCTACCATACCTCTGTCTGTACACTATGTCTTGAATCTATGCTATCGTGCCCAGAAACCTGCTCCTTTTACTCTCTGTTCCGAACGTGCTAGACGGCCAGTTCGTATAGTCTTTAGCCGTACCCTTATCCTACTTCTCCTCTGTTCCTCTGGTGATGTGGAGGTTAATCCAGGTCCTGCAGTGCCTAGCTCCACTCCCACCCCCCAGGTGCTCTCATTTGTCAACATCAGAAGCCTCCTCCCTAAGTTTGTTTTACTCACTGCTTTAGCACACTCTGCTAACCCTGATGTCCTTGCCGTGTCTGAATCCTAGCTCAGGAAGGCCACCAAAAATTCTGAGATTTCCATACCCAACTATAACATCTTCCGTCAAGATAGAACTGCCAAAGAGGGAGAAGTTGCAGTTTACTGCAGAGATAGCCTGCAAAGTAATGTCATACTTTCCAGGTCCATACCCAAACAGTTTGAACTACTAATTTTGAAAATTACTCTCTCCAGAAATAAGTCTCTCACTGTTGCCGCCTGCTACCGACCCCCCTCAGCTCCCAGCTGTGCCCTGGACACCATTTGTGAATTGATCGCCCCCCATCTAGCTTCAGAGTTTGTTCTGTTAGGTGACCTAAAATGGGATATGCTTAACACCTCGGCAGTCCTACAATCTAAGCTAGATGCCCTCAATCTCACACAAATCATCAAGGAACCCACCAGGTACAACCTTAAATCTGTAAACAAGGGCACCCTCATAGACGTCATCCTGACCAACTGGCCCTCCAAATACACCTCTGCTGTCTTCAACCAGGATCTCAGCGATCACTGCCTCATTGCCTGTATCCGCTACGGAGCCCCAGTCAAACGACCACCCCTCATCACTGTCAAACGCTCCCTAAAACACGTCAGCGAGCAGGCCTTTCTAATCGACCTGGCCGGGGAATCCTGGAATGACATTGACCTCATCCCGTCAGTAGAGGATGCCTTGCTATTCGTTAAAAGTGCCTTCCTTACCATCTTAAATAAGCATGCCCCGTTCAAAAAATGTAGAACTAGGAATAGATATAGTCCTTGGTTCACTCCAGACCTGTCTGCCCTTGACCAGCACAAAAACATCCTGTGGCGTTCTGCATTAGCATCGAAATGCCCCTGTCATATGCAACTGTTCAGGGAAGTTAGGAACAAATATACACAGGCAGTTAGGAAAGCTAAGGCTAGCTTTTTTAAACAGAAATTTGCATCCTGTAGTACTAACTCAAAAAGGTTTTGGGACACTGTAAAGTCCATGGAGAATAAGAGCACATCCTCCCAGCTGCCCACTGCTCTGAGGCTAGGAAACACTGTCACCAACAATAAATCCACTATAATTGAGAATTTCAATTCTCAAGCATTTCTCTACGGCTGGCCATGCTTTCCACCTGGCTACCCATAGGGTGCCGGTCATCTGCCCAGCACCCTCCACAGCAACCCGCCCAAAGCCCCCACCATTTCTCCTTCACCCAAATCCAGATAGCTGATGTTCTGAAAGAACTGAAAAATCTGTCCCCCTACAAATCAGCCGGGCTAGACAATCTGGACCCTCTCTTTCTAAAATTATCTGCCGAAATTGTTGCAACCACCTATTACTAGCCTGTTCAACCTCTCTTTCATATTGTCTGAGATTCCCAAAGATTGGAAAGCTGCCGCGGTCATCCCGCTCTTCAAAGGGGGTGAAACTCTAGACCCGAACTGCTACAGACCTTTATCTATCCTACCCTGTCTTTCTAAGGTCTTCGAAAGCCAAGTTAACAAACAGATTAACAAACATTTAGAATCCCACAGTACCTTCTCCACTATGCAATCTGGTTTCAGAGCTGGTCATGGGTGCACCTCAGCCACGCTCAAGGTCCTAAACGACATCATAACCGCCATTGATAAGAGACATTACTGTGCAGCCGTATTCATCGACCTGGTCAAGGCTTTCGACTCTGTCAATCACCACATCCTCATCGGCAGACTCGACAGCCTTGGATTCTCAAATGATTGCCTCGCCTGGATTACCAACTACTTCTCTGATAGAGTTCAGTGTGTCAAACCGGAGAGCCTGTTGTCCGGACCTCTGGCAGTCTCTATGGGATTGCCACAGGGTTCAATCCTTGGGCCGACTCTTTTCTCTGTATACATCAATGATGTTGCTCTTGCTGCTGGTGATTCTCTGATACACGTCTACACAGACGACACCATTCTGTATACCTCTGGCCCCTCTTTGGACACTGTGTTAACTAACATCCAGACGAGCTTCAGTGACATACAACTCTCCTTCCGTGGCCTCCAACTGCTCTTAAATACAATTAAAACTAAATGCATGCTTCTCAACCGATCACTGCCTGCACCTGCCCGCCCGTCCAGCATCACTACTCTGGACGGTTCTGACTTGGAATACATGGACAATTACAAATACCTAGGTATCTGGTTAGACTGTAAACTCTCCTTCCAGACTCACATTAAGCATCTCCAATCCAAAAATAAATCCAGAATCGGCTTCCTACATCGCAACAAAGGTTCCTTCACTCATGCTGCAAAACATACCCTCGTAAAACTGACCATCTTACCGATTATCGACATCGGTGATGTCATCTACAAAATAGCCTCCAACACTCTACTCAACAAACTGGATGTAGTCTATCACAGTGCCATCCGTTTTGTCACCAAAGCCTCATACACTCCCCACCATTGCGACCTGTACACTCTCGTTGGTTGGCTCTCGTTTCATACTCGTCGCCAAACCCACTACAGGTTATCTAAGTCTCTGCTAGGTAAAGCCCCGCCTTATCTCAGCTCACTGGTCACCATAGCAGCACCCACTCGTAGCACGCGCTCCAGCAGGTATATCTCACTGGTCACCCCCAAAGCCAATTCCTCGTTTGGTCGCCCTTTACAGTAAAGGTCAACTAGCCTACCTGGTTAAATACAGGTCAACAAAAAAATTAGTAACTTGTCTATTTATCTGCAATATTGAGCACTGACATTGCTGATTACAGACGTCGCTGTACAGTATTTGGGTGAAATGGAATCTCAGCCTCCAGTATTTATGCTGCAGTAGTTTGTGTGTCGGGGGGCTGGGGTCAGTTTGTTATATCTGGAGTACTTCTCCTGTCCTATTCGGTGTCCTGTGTGAATCTAAGTGTGCGTTCTCTAATTCTCTCCTTCTCTCTCTCGGAGGACCTGAGCCCTAGGACCATGCCCCAGGATTACCTGACATGATGACTCCTTGCTGTCCCCAGTCCACCTGGCCGTGCTGCTGCTCCAGTTTCAACTGTTCTGCCTTCTTATTATTCGAACATGCTGATCATTTATGAACATTTGAACATCTTGGCCATGTTCTGTTATAATCTCCACCCGGCACAGCCAGAAGAGGACTGGCCACCCCACATATGCTCTCTCTAATTCTCTCTTTTTTTCTCTCTCTCGGAGGACCTGAGCCCTAGGACCATGCCCCAGGACTACCTGACATGATGACTCCTTGCTGTCCCCAGTCCATCTGACCGTGCTGCTGCTCCAGTTTCAACTGTTCTGCCTTATTATTATACGACCATGCTGGTCATTTATGAACATTTGAACATCTTGGCCATGTTCTGTTATAATCTCTACCCGGTAGAGCCAGAAGAGGACTGGCCACCCCTCATAGCCTGGTTCCTCTCTAGGTTTCTTCCTAGGTTTTGGCCTTTCTAGGGAGTTTTTCCTAGCCACCGTGCTTCTACACCTGCATTGCTTGCTGTTTGGGGTTTTAGGCTGGGTTTCTGTACAGCACTTTGAGATATCAGCTGATGTACGAAGGGCTATATAAATACATTTGATTTGATTTTGATTTGAACTAGCCTACCTGGTTAAATAAAGGTTAAATAATAAAAACGGAAAAAACCTCTCTCTCTCTTCTGTCTCTCTCTTTCTCTCTCTCTCTCTTGTCTATCTCTCTCTCTCTTCTGACTCTCTCTATCTCTCTCTCTCTCTTGTCTATCTCTCTCTCTCTTCTGACTCTCTCTATCTCTCTCTCTCTCTTGTCTATCTCTCTCTCTCTCTTCTGACTCTCTCTTCTGTCTCTCTATCTCTCTCTTTTCTCGCTTTCTCTCCCTTCCTCCATCTTCGAGTGGTGATGGTTTTCCAGTCAGAACCCACAATGACATTACACCTGAATGGGAAGTAGACACAATGGAACTCAAAATAGCCCCCATCTCTTCCTGTCCACAGTCAAAAATAAGTCAGGAGGTGTAGCTGTGTTGTCTTAAAGGGGAGCAACAGGGCCCATATCTCTACAAACCTTCTCAGTTCTAGATCACAACTCCTATCCTGAGACACTTGATGAATACCAGTGGTGTAAAATACGTTAAAGTACTACTTAAGTTGTTTTTTGGGGGTGTATCTGTACCTTACTTTACTATTTTAATTTCGGACAACTTTTACTTCACTACATTCCTAAAGAAAATAATGTATTTTTTACTCCATACATTTTCGCTGGCACACAAAAGTACTCGTTACATTTTGAATTCTTAGCAGGATGGGAAAATGGTCTAATTCACACACTTATCAAGAGAACATCCCTGGTAATCCCTACTGCCTCTGATCTGGAGGACTCACTAAACAGAGAACATCCCTGGTCATCCCTACTGCCTCTGATCTGGAAGACTCACTAAACAGAGAACATCCCTGGTCCTCCCTACTGCCTCTGATCTGGAGGACTCACTAAATAGAGAACATCCCTGGTTATCCCTACTGCCTCTGATCTGGAGGACTCGCTAAACAGAGAACATCCCTGGTCCTCCCTACTTCCTCTGATCTGGAAGACTCACTAAACAGAGAACATCCCTGGTCATCCCTACTGCCTCTGATCTGGAGGACTCACTAAACAGAGAACATCCCTGGTCATCCCTACTGCCTCTGATCTGGAGGACTCACTAAACACAAATGCTCCATTTGTAAATGATCTCTGAGTGTTGGAGTGCTCCCCTGGCTTTCCGTCTGGTTTGCAATGCCTGCAGGCACACACACACACACACACACACACACACACACACACACACGCACACACACATTCACACACGCACACACACACACACATGCACACACGCACGCACACACACACACACACACACACACACGCACACACGCACATACACACGTAGAAAAAACTAAAACAGGAAACGCCCATGCTCAGGTCTATACAACGCTGGTCTGACCAATCGGATTCCACGCTTCAAGATTGCTTTGAACACGTGGACTGGGATATGTTCCGGATAGCCAATAACATTGACGTATACGTTGACTCGGTGAGCGAGTTTATAAGGAAGTGTATAGGAGATGTTGTACCCACTGTGACTATTAAAACCTTCCCTAACCAGAAACCATGGATTGATGGCAGCATTGTTGCAAAAATGAAAGCTAAACTAAATGACTATCGCACTGTAGCACTCACTTCATCATGAAGTGCTTTGAGAGACTAGGAGCATAGCACCTCCACCTACCTGACATCCTAGACCCACTCCAATTTGTTTACCGTCCCAATAGGTCCACTGACGATGTAATCGCCATCACACTGCACACTGCCCTATCCCATCTGGACAAGAGGAATACCTATGTGAGAATGCTGTTCATCGACTACAGCTCAGCATTTAACACCATAGTACCCTCCAAACTCATCATCATCCCATCTAGACAAGAGGAATACAGTTGAAGTCGGACGTTTACATACCCTTAGGTATATGCTGTACCCATAGAGCCTATAGCAGCTGTACCCATAGAGCCTATAGCAGCTGTACCCATAGAGCCTATAGCAGCTGTACCCATAGAGACTATAGCAGCTGTACCCATAGAGCCTATAGCAGCTGTACCCATAGAGCCTATAGCAGCTGTACCCATAGAGACTATAGCAGCTGTACCCATAGAGACTATAGCAGCTGTAACCATAGAGCCTATAGCAGCTGTACCCATAGAGACTATAGCAGCTGTACCCATAGAGCCTATAGCAGCTGTACCCATAGAGCCTATAGCAGCTGTACCCATAGAGACTATAGCAGCTGTACCCATAGAGCCTATAGCAGCTGTACCCATAGAGCCTATAGCAGCTGTACCCATAGAGCCTATAACAGCTGTACCCATAGAGCCTATGGCAGCTGTACCCATATAGACTATAGCAGCTGTACCCATAGAGCCTATAGCAGCTGTACCCATAGAGCCTATAGCAGCTGTACCCATAGAGCCTATAGCTGTACCCATAGAGACTATAGCAGCTGTACCCATAGAGACTATAGCAGCTGTACCCATAGAGACTATAGCAGCTGTACCCATAGAGCCTATAGCTGTACCCATAGAGACTATAGCAGCTGTACCCATAGAGCCTATAGCTCTATCTACCCATAGAGCCTATAGCAGCTGTACCCATAGAGACTATAGCAGCTGTACCCATAGAGCCTATAGCAGCTGTACCCACAGTGTCTCTAATCCAGTCAACATTAAGTCCTGACGTTGTTTAGCTGGAATCTGACTCTGGATGTAAACTGCAACTCCAACCCTCCATATCTATTTCTGTCCCTCCTGAACATATTGTATCCATGTATAGAGATCTCAGCTTCTTCAAAAGAAGAGTCCAAGTGAGTCTCTGATAGCCGCCAAGACATGAATATTGTCTGACTGCACTAGACAGCATATTTCATTAATTTTCTTCCTTTAAACTGCATACAGTTGATGTCTGAAGTTTACATACACTTAGGTTGGAGTCATTAAAACTTGTTTTTCAACCACTCCACACATTTATTGTTAACAAACTATAGTTTTGGCAAGTCGGTTAGGACATCTACTTTGTGCATGACACAAGTAATTTTTCCATCAATTGTTTACAGAAAGATTATTTCACTTATAATTCACTGTATCACAATTCCGGTGGGTCAGAAGTTTACATACACTAAGTTGACTGTGCCTTTAAACATCTTGGAAAATTCCAGAAAATTATGTCATGACTTTAGAGGCTTCTGATAGGCTAATTGACATCATTTGAGTCAATTGGAGGTTTACCTGTGGATGTATTTCAAGGCCTACCTTCAAACTCAGCTATTTCCAAATGCCTGAAGGTACCACGTTCATCTGTACAAACACCATGGGACCACGCAGCCGTCATACCGCTCAGGAAGGAGATGCGTTCTCCTAGAGATGAGCGTACTTTGGTGTGAAAAGTGCAAATCAATCCCAGAACAACAGCAAAGAACCTTGTGAAGATGCTGGAGGAAACAGGTACAAAAGTATCTATATCCACAGTAAAATGAGTCCTATATCGACATAACCTGAAAGGCCGCTCAGCAAGGAAGAAGCCACTGCTCCAAAACCGCCATAAAAAAGCCAGACTACAGTTTGCAACTGCACATGGGGACAAAGATCGTACTTTTTGGAGAAACACCCTCTGGTCTGATGACACAAAAATAGAACTGTTTGGCCATAATGACCATCGTTATTTTTGGAGGAAAAAGGGGGAGGCTTGCAAACCAAAGAACACCATCCCAACCGTGAAGCACGGGGGTGGCAGCATCATGTTGTGGGGGTGCTTTGCTGCAGGAGGGACTGGTGCACTTCACAAAATAGACAGCATCATGAGGAAGAAAATTAATGTGGATATATTGAAGAAACATCTCAAGACATCAGTCAGGAAGTTAAAGCTTGGTCGCAAATGGGTCTTCCAAATGGACAATGACCCCAAGCATACTTCCAAAGTTGTGTCAAAATGGCTTAAGGACAACAAAGTCAATGTATTGGAGTGGCCATCACAAAGCCCTGACCTCAATCCTATAGAAAATGTAACCTAAGACAGGGAATGTTAACTAGGATTAAATGTCAGGAATTGTGAAAAACTGAGTTTAAATGTATTTAGGTGTATGTAAAGTTCAGACTTCAACTGTACCTGTTGACTATAGCTCAGCATTCAACACCATAATAACTGAGCTAAATGACTATATAGTAGCACTCACTTCCGTCATTATGAAGTGCTTTGAGATACTAGTCAAGGACCATATCACCTCCACCCTACCTGACACCCTAGACTCACTCCAATTTGCTCACCGCACCAATAAGTCCACAGACGACGCAATCGCAACCACACTGCCCACTGCCCTAACCCACCTGGACAAGAGGAATACCTGTGTGAGAATGCTGTTCATCGATTACAACTCAGCATTTAACACCATAGTACCCTCCAAACTCGTCATTAAGCTCGAGACCCTGGGTCTCAACCCCGCCCTGTGCAACTGGGTCCCTGACCTTCTGACATGCCGCCCCCTGGTGGTGAAGGTAGGAAACAACATCTCCACCATGCTGATCCTCAACACGTTCTCAGCCCTCTCCTGTGCTCCCTGTTCACCTACGACTGCGTGGCCATGCACGCCTCCTACTCAATCATCAAGTTTGCAGACGACACTACAGTGGTAGATTTATTAGGCCTGATTACCAACAACGATGAGACGGCCTACAGGGAGGAGGTGAGGGCGCTCGGAGTGTGGTGTCAGGAAAATAACCTCTCACTCAACGTCAACAAAACAAAGGGTATGATCGTGGACTTCAGGAAACAGCAGAAGGAGCCCCCCCCCCCACATCGACGGGACAGTAGTGGACAGTAGTGGAGAAGGTGGAAAGTTTAAAGTTCCTCGGTGTTCACATCACAGACAAACTGAATTGGTCCACCCACACAGACAACCTCAGGAGGCTGAAGAAATTTGTCTTGTCACCCAAAACCCTGACAAATCTTACCCCCTGGTACGGCACCTGCACCGCCCACAACCGCAAGGCTCTCCAGAGGGTAGTGAGGTCTGCACAACGCATCACCGGGGGCAAACTACCTGCCATCCAGGATACCTACACCACCTGATGTCACATAAAGATCATCAAGGACAACAACCACCCGAGCCACTGCCTGTTCACCCCGCTATCATCCAGAAGGCGAGGTCAGTACAGGTGCATCAAAGCTGGGACTGAGAGACTGAAAAACAGCTTCTATCTCAAGGCCACCAGACTGTTAAACAGCCACCACTAACATAGAGAGGCTGCTGTCAACATACTGACTCAACTCACTGGCCACTTAGATAAATAGACTTAATATAGGTATTACTAGTCACTTTAAATAATGTTTACATACCCTACATTACTCATCTCATATGTATATACTGTACTCTATACCATCTGCTGCATCTTGCCTATGCCACACGGCCATCGCTAATCTATATATTTATATGTACATATTCTTATTCATTCCTTTACACTTGTGTGTATATGGTAGTTGTTGTGAATTTGCTATGATTATTTGATAGATATTACTGCATAGTTGGAACTAGAAACATAAGCATTTCGCTACACTCGCATTAACATCTGTTAAAAACCTCTTACGTCGACCCGAGACGCAACTGTCTCATCTAGCCATCAGCAAATGCAAATGCGCTACGCCAAATGCTAATAGCACTCGTTAAAACTCAAACGTTCATTAAAACACACATGCAGGGTACTCAATTAAAGCTACACTCGTTGTGAATCTAGCCAACATGTCAGATTTTTAAAATGCTTTTCGGCGAAAGCATGAGAAGCTATTATCTGATAGCATGCAACCCCCCGAAATACACTAAGGGGACGTAAACAAAATAATTTGCGTAGCCGGCACTACACAAATAGCAGAAATAAAATATAAAACTTTCATTACCTTTGATGATCTTCTTTGTTGGCACTCCTATATGCCCCATAAACATCACTATTGGGTCTTTTTTTCGATTAAATCGGTCCATATATACCCAAAATATCCATCTATGGAAACTGTGTGATTCAGAGAAAAACACAGTTTGAAAACGCTACGTCATTTTTTTAAATTAAAAAAGTAGACGATAAACTTTCACAAAACACTTCGAAATACTTTTGTAATCCAACTTTAGGTATCAGTAAACGTTAATAATCTATCAAAATGATCACGGGGCGATGTGTATTCAATAGCTCCACGATTTCAAATCATCTTCCAAAATCTGTCTTCCAAACCTTCCTGTCGGAGACCGGATGGAAAGTGATCTCTCTCGTATGTTTGACTAAGAAACAAAAGCACCGGAAATGACGAGACTGGCGACATCGTGTGGAAGCTGTAGGAATTGCAATCTCGGCCCCATTTAATTTAGTTTCCATTCAACAATACGTGCAAGTGGCGCATTGATACTTTTTCCAGTTTTCAGTGACCAGATTTTCTTGTGCTTTTCGATGAAACACACGCTCTGTTATAGTCACAGCCGTGATTTAACCAGTTTTAGAAATGGCAGAGTGTTTTCTATCCACACATACTAATCATATGCATATACTATATTCCTGGCATGAGTAGCAGGACGCCGAAATGTTGCGCGATTTTGAACAGAATGTTCGAAAAAGTAGGGGGTCGACTTAAGAGCTTTTAACTATGTGTATGTGACCAATACAATTTTATTTTATTTGGCACAGACCCTGCTATATAGAGACACGGCTCAGACCCTGATATATAGAGATATGGCTCAGACCCTGTTATATAGAGATATGGCTCAGACCCTGTTATATAGAGATATGGCTCAGACCCTGTTATAGAGAGATATGGCTCAGACCCTGTTATATAGAGATATGGCTCAGACCCTGTTATATAGAGATATGGCTCAGACCCTGTTATAGAGAGATATGGCTCAGACCCTGTTATATAGAGATATGGCTCAGACCCTGTTATATAGAGATATGGCTCAGACCCTGTTATATAGAGATATGGCTCAGACCCTGTTATATAGAGATATGGCTCAGACCCTGTTATATAGAGATATGGCTCAGACCCTGTTATAGAGATATGGCTCAGACCATGTTAGATAGAGATATGGCTCAGACCCTGTTATATAGAGATATGGCTCACACCCTGTTATAGAGAGATATGGCTCAGACCCTGTTATATGGAGATATGGCTCAGACCCTGTTATAGAGAGATATGGCTCAGACCCTGTTATATGGAGATATGGCTCAGACCCTGTTATATAGAGATATGGCTCAGACCCTGTTATATAGAGATATGGCTCAGACCCTGTTATATAGAGATATGGCTCAGACCCTGTTATATAGAGATATGGCTCAGACCCTGTTATCTGGAGATATGGCTCAGACCCTGTTATATAGAGATACGGCTCAGACCCTGTATTATAGAAATACGGCTCAGACCCTGTTATATAGAGATATGGCTCAGACCCTGTTATAGAGAGATATGGCTCAGACCCTGTTATATAGAGATATGGCTCAGACCCTGTTATATAGAGATATGGCTCAGACCCTGTTATATAGAGATTTGGCTCAGACCCTGTTATATAGAGATACGGCTCAGACCCTGTATTATAGAGATACGGCTCAGACCCTGTTATATAGAGATATGGCTCAGACCCTGTTATAGAGAGATATGGCTCAGACCCTGTTATAGAGAGATATGGCTCAGACCCTGTTATAGAGAAATGGCTCAGACCCTGTTAGATAGAGATATGGCTCAGACCCTGTTATATAGAGATATGGCTCAGACCCTGTTATAGAGAGATATGGCTCAGACCCTGTTATATAGAGATATGGCTCAGACCCTGTTATATAGAGATATGGCTCAGACCCTGTTATAGAGAGATATGGCTCAGACCCTGTTATAGAGAGATATGGCTCAGACCCTGTTATATAGAGATATGGCTCAGACCCTGTTATATAGAGATATGGCTCAGACCCTGTTATATAGAGATATGGCTCAGACCCTGTTATATAGAGATATGGCTCAGACCCTGTTATAGAGAGATATGGCTCAGACCCTGTTATATAGAGATATGGCTCAGACCCTGTTATATAGAGATATGGCTCAGACCCTGTTATAGAGAGATATGGCTCAGACCCTGTTATATAGAGATATGGCTCAGACCCTGTTATATAGAGATATGGCTCAGACCCTGTTATAGAGAGATATGGCTCAGACCCTGTTATATAGAGATATGGCTCAGACCCTGTTATATAGAGATATGGCTCAGACCCTGTTATATAGAGATATGGCTCAGACCCTGTTATATAGAGATATGGCTCAGACCCTGTTATATAGAGATATGGCTCAGACCCTGTTATAGAGATATGGCTCAGACCCTGTTAGATAGAGATATGGCTCAGACCCTGTTATATAGAGATATGGCTCAGACCCTGTTATAGAGAGATATGGCTCAGACCCTGTTATAGAGAGATATGGCTCAGACCCTGTTATATGGAGATATGGCTCAGACCCTGTTATATAGAGATATGGCTCAGACCCTGTTATTTAGAGATATGGCTCAGACCCTGTTATATAGAGATATGGCTCAGACCCTGTTATATAGAGATACGGCTCAGACCCTGTTATATAGAGATATGGTGTAAGGGGTGAGGAGACCAGGTGTGAGGAATGAGGAGACCAGGTGTGAGAAGTGAGGATTCCAGGTGTGAGACCAGGTGTAAGGAGTCAGGAGACCAGGTGTGAGGAGACCAGGTGTGAGGAGTGGGGATTCCAGGTGTAAGGAGTGATGAGACCAGGTGTGAGGAGACCAGCTGTGAGGAATGAGGAGACCAGGTGTGAGGAGTGAGGAGACCAGGTGTGAGGAGTGGGGATTCCAGGAGTGAGGTGTCAGGAGACCAGGTGTGAGACCAGGTGTAAGGAGTCAGGAGACCAGGTGTAAGGAGTCAGGAGACCAGGTGTAAGGAGTCAGGAGACCAGGTGTAAGGAGTCAGGAGACCAGGTGTGAGACCAGTTGTAAGGAGTCAGGAGACCAGGTGTAAGGAGTGAGGAGACCAGGTGTGAGGAGTGAGGATTCCAGGTGTGACACCAGGTGTAAGGAGTCAGGAAACCAGGTGTGAGGAGTGAGGATTCCAGGTGTGAGACCAGGTTTGAGGAGTCAGGATACCAGGTGTGAGACCAGGTGTAAGGAGTCAGGAGACCAGGTGTAAGGAGTCAGGAGACCAGGTGTGAGACCAGGAGTCAGGAGACCAGGTGTAAGGAGTCAGGAGACCAGGAGTGAGGAGACCAGGTGTGAGACCAGGTGTGAGGAGTCAGGAGACCAGGTGTAAGGAGTCAGGAGACCAGGTGTAAGGAGTCAGGAGACCAGGTGTGGGACCAGGTGTAAGGAGTCAGATGACCAGGTGTGAGACCAGGTGTAAGGAGTCAGGAGACCAGGTGTGAGACCAGGAGTCAGGAGACCAGGTGTAAGGAGTCAGGAGACCAGGAGTGAGGAGACCAGGTGTGAGACCAGGTGTGAGGAGTCAGGAGACCAGGTGTAAGGAGTCAGGAGACCAGGTGTAAGGAGTCAGGAGACCAGGTGTGGGACCAGGTGTAAGGAGTCAGATGACCAGGTGTGAGACCAGGTGTAAGGAGTCAGATGACCAGGAGTGAGACCAGGTGTGAGGAGTCAGGAGACCAGGTGTAAGGAGTCAGGAGACCAGGTGTGAGACCAGGTGTGAGGAGTCAGGAGACCAGGTGTAAGGAGTCAGGAGACCAGGTGTGAGACCAGGTGTGAAGAGTCAGGAGACCAGGTGTGGGGAGTCAGGAGACCAGGTGTGAGACCAGGTGTAAGGAGTCAGGAGACCAGGTGTAAGGAGTCAGGAGACCAGGTGTGAGGAGTCAGGAGACCAGGTGTGAGACCAGGTGTAAGGAGTCAGGAGACCAGGTGTAAGGGGTCAGGAGACCAGGTGTAAGGAGTCGGGAGACCAGGTGTAAGGAGTCAGGAGACCAGGTGTAAGGAGTCAGGAGATCAGGTGTAAGGAGTCAAGAGACCAGGTGTGAGGAGTCAGGAGACCAGGTGTGAGACCAGGTGTAAGGAGTCAGGAGACCAGGTGTGGGACCAGGTGTAAGGAGTCAGATGACCAGGTGTGAGACCAGGTGTAAGGAGTCAGATGACCAGGAGTGAGACCAGGTGTGAGGAGTCAGGAGACCAGGTGTAAGGAGTCAGGAGACCAGGTGTGAGACCAGGTGTGAGGAGTCAGGAGACCAGGTGTAAGGAGTCAGGAGACCAGGTGTGAGACCAGGTGTGAAGAGTCAGGAGACCAGGTGTGGGGAGTCAGGAGACCAGGTGTGAGACCAGGTGTCAGGAGACCAGGTGTAAGGAGTCAGGAGACCAGGTGTGAGGAGTCAGGAGACCAGGTGTGAGACCAGGTGTAAGGAGTCAGGAGACCAGGTGTAAGGGGTCAGGAGACCAGGTGTAAGGAGTCGGGAGACCAGGTGTAAGGAGTCAGGAGACCAGGTGTAAGGAGTCAGGAGACCAGGTGTAAGGAGTCAAGAGACCAGGTGTGAGGAGTCAGGAGACCAGGTGTGAGACCAGGTGTAAGGAGTCAGGAGACCAGGTGTAAGGGGTCAGGAGACCAGGTGTAAGGAGTCGGGAGACCAGGTGTAAGGAGTCAGGAGACCAGGTGTAAGGAGTCAAGAGACCAGGTGTGAGGAGTCAAGAGACCAGGTGTGAGGAGTCAGGAGACCAGGTGTGAGACCAGGTGTGAGGAGTCAAGAGACCAGGTGTGAGGAGTCAGGATACCAGGTGTGAGACCAGGTGTAAGGAGTCAGGAGACCAGGTGTAAGGTGTCAGGAGACCAGGTGTAAGGTGTCAGGAGACCAGGTGTAAGGAGTCAGGAGACCAGGTGTAAGGAGTCAAGAGACCAGGTGTGAGGAGTCAGGAGACCAGGTGTGAGGAGTCAGGAGACCAGGTGTGAGACCAGGTGTGAGGAGTCAAGAGACCAGGTGTGAGGATTCAGGATACCAGGTGTGAGACCAGGTGTAAGGAGTCAGGAGACCAGGTGTAAGGTGTCAGGAGACCAGGTGTAAGGAGTCAGGAGACCAGGTGTAAGGAGTCAAGAGACCAGGTGTGAGGAGTCAGGAGACCAGGTGTGAGACCAGGTGTGAGGAGTCAGGAGACCACTGTAGTATTGAGTTGAAGAAACAAATATAATAAGGCCTACCTTACTCACAAATGTTCAACATTTTTGGGGGTTAATTAACTATCATTATTTACTTTACCCAAGTGCTTAATATTCTATTGATGAATTAGAAACCTCTATCTGAGATACCTACTGCAGCCCTCATCCTCCACATACAACACCCGTTCTGCCAGTCACCTTCTGTTAAAGGTCCCCAAAGCACACACATCCCTGGGTCTCTCCTCTTTTCAGTTTGCTGCAGCTAGCGACTGGAACGAGCTGCAACAAACACTCAAACTGGACAGTTTTATCTCCATCTCTTCATTCAAAGACTCAATCATGGACACTCTTACTCTCTTACTGACAGTTGTGGCAGCTTCGCGTGATGTATTGCTGTCTCTACCTTCTTGCCCTTTGTGCTGTTGAATGTGCCCAATAATGTTTGTACCATGTGTTGTGCTGCTGCCATGTTGTTGTCATGATGTTCTGCTACCATGTTGTGGTGCTACCATGTTGTGCTGCCAAGTTGTGTTGCTACCATGCTGTGTTGTCATGTGTTGCTGCCTTGCTATGTTCTCGTCTTAGGTCTCTATTTATGTAGTGTTGTCTCTCTTTTCGTGATGTGTGTTTTGTCCTATATATATATATATATATAAGAACACATTTCTATTTACAATGATGGCCTACCAAAAGGCAAAAAGGCCTCCTTCGGGACGGGAGCTGGGATAAAACAATAACTAATATATATATACATATTTTAGTTATTGTTTTATCCCAGCTCCCGTCCCGAAGGAGGCCTTTTTGCCTTTTGGTAGGCCATCATTGTAAATAGAAATTTGTTCTTATCTGACTTGCCTAGTTAAATAAAGGCTAAATAAAAAAAATGGTAGAATGTAAACTGTTATAAATATTCAAATGCTTTATACGCGCAATACTTACATAGCGCCGTAACTTCTTCTCCGGCGGTGACTTCCTCAGCCAGCCGGCGCACACCACGTCCGCTCCCCCGCTCATCCTCTCCTCCTCAGTGAATACGCAATATAACTTATATTGATCCGATATTCAAACCAAACCGCAGGATCCGATCGATAAGTCTATAGGCTATTGAGAGTTAATAAGATCGACTGGATCCAGACACGATTCCTTTGGAGTTGCTTCAGATTCCGATGTTCTGGTCACGACATTCCATTCATAGTAAAACTCACACGGCAGGTTGGGCAGTTGTCAAAAATCACAGCGTCTGTCTGGTGCAATGCTCCAATAGGTTATTTTTATTTTTTAAACTTCCCTCGGAAGTCATAAATATCCTAAAAACAACGGAACAATCCACTTTTCGCCACAGAAATCTGTGAAGTGTTTTTCTTTCCACCAGCGTGACGTTCCTTTCGGATCTTGTTCAGTGGTTTCAGCCTCTGAGAAAGTGGAAGGGACTAGCCAGGCGTATCAAAGTAAATCCTTAAAGAAAAGTAGTTGAGGGGGAATACCTATCGTTGTTAAACAGTGTACGTTCTCTCCATTCTAATCACGCAAACTGAAGAGATTGTTGTCAAGGCGTTTCACGTTTCCTTTCCACCTTCCTCTAGTTGAACTCGTTCTCTCGCACCTCCCTCTGGCTCAGCAGCAAGGAGTGAGACACAGACGAAACAAAGAATTCAAAAACAAATCCAATGTTGATAAACTCCCATATCTACTGGGTGAAATACCAGTGTTCCATCACAGCAGCAAGATATGTGACCTGTTGTCACAAGAAAAGGGCAACAACCAGTAAAGAACAAACACCATTGTAAATACAACCTATATTTATGTTGATTTATTTTCCCTTTTGTACTTTAACTATTTGCACATCGTTACAACACTGTATATATATATATATATATATAATATATAATATGACATTTGAAATGTCTTTATTCTTTTGGAACTTCTGTGAGTGTAATGTTTACTGTTCATTATTATTGTTTACTTCACTTTTGTTTATTATCTATTTCACTTGCTTTGGCAATGTTAACATATATTTCCCCATGCTAATAAAGCACTTTGAATTGAATTTGAGAGAGAGAGAAGTAACTCAGCTGGGGTGTTATTCCCGCTCTAAACCAGTCTTCTCGGCGAAATGGGCGTCTTTAGGTCCAACCTCCTTTCAAGGAACCCTGAGTGGTGGAGCTATGGGATTGGTCGCCTAACCTACTGTATTTGGTTACATAATTAGCTTTGATAATCTTGTTTCTATTCCTATGTTCTATAGTGTCTGTTTAATTCTATTGTTATTTTCTATTATGTTATATTCTCAGCTCACCTGTCCTTTACACCTGTCCTTTACACCTGTCCTTTCTACCCTCCTACTTTCCTTGAAGCAATAAAGTTCCCTAAAGTAATGTCGGGAGGAAGAATGATGTGTGATTGATGAAAGACCGGGTCCAAACTACAAAGGTTGTCCCGCGCGACACCTCCTGGTCGGCGACTGACAATCACGGGACTGTCAGTCTGTCCCGCGGAGCTTCAACTTTCCGTTCAAACAGAAAGTCGGGAATGTTGCATTTTTTTCTCCAGGATTTCGTTGGGTAAGTTTCCACAACGAGCGATATCTAAAATGTTTTTAAAGTATTCAGGAATGGTTATGAGTTCAAGAATAACGGATGTTAGTTAATTAATGAAAATATAACCCCCCCACCCCCCCCCACCCCAACTACATGTTGTGTCCTGTATGTTAATGTCCTCCTCCCACAAGTTCCAGATTGGATTTGAAATGTTGGCTCATGTTCAACAACTTTACATGTTAATAAGTGAGTTGAGGAGGCAACTATAACATGGATAGCTTCCTGGTTTCACGATTCCACATTTTAGCTACTATCAGCTACTACACTGGTTTGATAAGACTTTCAGCGCGAACATGCGTATTGTTGACCGACAGGGGGCGCCGTTGTATTATTAACTAGAGAGGGACTCGTACTTAGCCTTGTGTGACCTTCCTGTCCCTCAAATCAGTGAGTCAACACAGGAAGGAGTTATATGGCTCCTATATATATCCCAATCGTGGGACACACAGTATGGATGAATGATGAGTAGTCGACGGGATATGAATAGCACTCTCACAGCAATTCTCCATTAATCTGCCCTAATAATATACTAACAAAAAAACAGTTGAAATGTCTATCAAAGTATTTGTGATCATAGAGTGGATTTAACTATTTCTAATAAATCCTAATTTACTATAATACAAATATATTGTTTCCATGTGTCATCTCATATTCACAACATCAGAATATACTATAATCTATTTTAGTATTCAAAATATATCAAATTAAAACTGGAAAATTACTCAATGTCACCCTCTGGTGGTGAAGAAATGTACAACAGCTAGAACAGCTACATTTACGCTTCGAACCCACCGACAACGTCAGATTGCGCGAAATAGTACACAGCATCATCTGGATATGTCTGCAACAAAAGTTCAACATTCACCTTCTGCTCCCAGTTCTGTCAAACGCACACGTTCCGATAAATCCAACGGGCGCGCCACGCAGAACGCACTGCAACGCAATGCTGCAAGGCAAAGCAGCGGTTTCCATTGGAAACGAATGTAACTCTGATGTACCAAAACGCAACCGACGCTGTCAGTGTGATCTACAAAGGATGTGTGACTGTGTGTGTGTTTACAGGTAAAAACCAGGTGTGAATAGCTCTGTAATGTGATGAAGCAGAGAGGAAGAGGAGGAGAAGAAGGATGAAGGTGAATTCTCACCACCTAACCTCCCTGTCTAAGGGCCCTGCTAGCAGCTTCGACGGAGAGGGGAGACTGAGGGTGGGGCGGGAGACACAGGAGGGACAGGGGAGACCACAGGGTGAGTGCTACACACACTCACGTGCACACACAGACACACACACACGCTGCACACACTCACGTGCACACACAGAAACACACGCACGCTGCACACACTCACAAACATACTCAAACACACAAAAGCAGGTACACTCTCTCGCTCTGTCTCTCTCTCTGTCTGTCTGTCTGTCTGTCTGTCTCTCTCTCTCTCTCTCTCTCTCTCTCTCTCTCTCTCTCTCTCTCTCTCAGGCATGTGTGAGAGATGGTGTCGTTTGAGAGGAAACCTCCTCTTCATCATGAAGAAACCTCAACAGGTGAGAGAGAGACATACCCTGTATATCCAAGGTCTGAGGTCATCTGCCTTTGGCCTAAAGTGCAGAAACCCAGACTTCGTCAAAGAACATTTGAAATACAGACATTGTCATCCTACATGGTATAGAGGAGACAGACCCACTGGTTGCCCTCTAGGTTATAGAGAGCTGGTAGTCCCATCCACCAAACTACCAGGTGTGACACAGGGAGGAGACTCAGGGGGTATGCTAATTTGATATAGAGCAGACATAATCCACTCTATTAAATTAGTCAAAACAGGCTTGAAATTAATAAGGAAATTATCTCAACATGTCTGTGGCGACCTAAATGCCAGAACTGGACAAGAACCTGACACCCTCAGAACACAGGGGGACAAACATCTACCTGGAGGTGACAGCATTCCCTCCCCCATATGCCCCCCAGCTCTGTCGCACGCTGGGTCTGTACATAGTCAATGGTAGGCTTCGAAGGGGACTCCTATGGTAGGTACACCTATAGCTCATCTCTTGGCAGAAGTACTGTAGACTACTTTATCACTGACCTCAACCCAGAGTCAGAGTCACAGTCAGCCCACTGACACCCCTATCAGACCACGATGTCTGTTGTTCCCTGAATTGATCTCTTCTTCCAGAGACTGAACTTGATGCTGTACACCTCTGGTTTGGGCCTTGAGAGAGAGAGACAGAGAGAGGAGGGGGAGAGAGAGAGAGAGACAGAGAGAGAGAGAGAGACAGAGAGAGAGAGAGAGACAGAGAGACAGAGAGAGAGAGACAGCGACAGAGAGAGAGAGAGAGAGAGAAAGAGAGAGAGAGACAGAGAGAGAGAGACAGCGAGACAGAG
>NC_034189.2:3603264-3648699 GCF_002021735.2 Oncorhynchus kisutch | reverse complement strand
AGAGAGAGAGAGGAGAAGAGAGGGAGAGAGAGAGAGAGAGAGAGAGAGAAGAGAGAGAGGAGAGAGAGAGAGGGAAGAGAGGAGAGAGAGAGGAGAGAGGAGAGAGAGAGAGGAGAGAGAGAGGAGAGAGGAGAGAGAAGAGAGAGGAGAGAGGAGAGAGAAGAGAGAGAGGAGAGAGAGGAGAGACAGGAGGGAGAGGAGAGACAGAGAGAGAGGAGACAGAGGGAGAGGAAGAGAGAGAAAGATACAGAGAGAGAGACACAGAGAGAAAGAGAGAGAGAAAGAGACAGAGAGAGAAAGAGAGACAGAGGAGAGCAATAAGGGCAACCAGAGGAATACAAACAGCATTGTAAACAGAACCAATATGAATCTGTTTAGTAATCTTCCCCCATTGTCAATATTTTATAAACCTTAGTGTTTGCTGCTCATTTCTAACAGTTTCCTGTCGTCGTTTGCTTCTTCTCACTTGCTTAGGCAATGTAAACATGTTCTCCTTGGTTTCCTAGCCGACAGTGTAAATATTGAGACGGTTTCGGGGAGGGAGTGGTGCGTTCACACCTGAGATTCCACACACACACACACCCTGGAGCGAAGGGAGAGAGAGAGAGAGAGAGAGAGAACAAGGGAACGAGACCGGCTCGTGTAGGAACGAGGGCAGCTTACTGAGGACAACTCGGGCTGTGTCCCAAAAAACGGCAGCCTATTCCCTGTGAACGATTATGGAGCAAGTGAACTAAGTAGTGAACTAAGTATGTAGGGAATAGGGTGCCATTTGGGAATCAGAGAGTTCTACATTTCTCAAAGATTTACCTCATTGAACTATACTGCCCTCAACACCTCGGACACACACACACAGCGCCACAGCAACAGGGCGGGCGGGGTTAGTCTGTCAGGGTTAGTCTGACAGAAACGAGAGCAACACACACACACACACACCAGGGTTCTCAGTATTCCTGTCAGGGTTTCCGTTAACCGGTAATTGGCGTCTTTTGGTCCCAAAAACTATAACGAAAAGCCGACACAATAAAAAATGTCCTAAATACCAAGTCGATGGAAAGACACTTGATTCATCAGGCTCATCGGTCTGAAGGGCAATTTGAATAAATTGGTAGAATTAAAACACACCGCTCTAGAGCTGCTGCCATTGGAGGGCCTGAGTGACACACAGCTCTAGAGCTGCTGCTATTGGAGGGCCTGAGTGACACACAGCTCTAGAGCTGCTGCTATTGGAGGGCCTGAGTGACACACAGCTCTAGAGCTGCTGCTATTGGAGGGCCTGAGTGACACACCGCTCTCGAGCTGCTGCTATTGGAGGGCCTGAGTGACACACCGCTCTAGAGCTGCTGCTATTGGAGGGCCTGAGTGACACACAGCTCTAGAGCTGCTGCTATTGGAGGGCCTGAGTGACACACAGCTCTAGAGCTGCTGCTATTGGAGGGCCTGAGTGACACAGCTCTAGAGCTGCTGCTATTGGAGGGCCTGAGTGACACACCGCTCTAGAGCTGCTGCCATTGGAGGGCCTGAGTGACACACAGCTCTAGAGCTGCTGCTATTGGAGGGCCTGAGTGACACACAGCTCTAGAGCTGCTGCCATTGGAGGGCCTGAGTGACACACAGCTCTAGAGCTGCTGCTATTGGAGGGCCTGAGTGACACACAGCTCTAGAGCTGCTGCTATTGGAGGGCCTGAGTGACACACAGCTCTAGAGCTGCTGCTATTGGAGGGCCTGAGTGACACACCGCTCTAGAGCTGCTGCTATTGGAGGGCCTGAGTGACACACAGCTCTAGAGCTGCTGCTATTGGAGGGCCTGAGTGACACACAGCTCTAGAGCTGCTGCTATTGGAGGGCCTGAGTGACACACAGCTCTAGAGCTGCTGCTATTGGAGGGCCTGAGTCTGTAGGGTGGAGGCGGCGGCGATGACTGACGGCGGAGAACAAGGTCCTAGGATTTCCTCTGTTGTCCATCAGAGTAAAAAGGCCAGTAGGCCCACCCCCTCTTTACAGGCCAGGGGGCCCACCCCCTCTTTACAGGCCAGTGAGCCCACCCCCTCTTTACAGGCCAGTGAGCCCACCCCCTCTTTACAGGCCAGGGGGCCCACCCCCTCTTTACAGGCCAGGGGGCCCACCCCCTCTTTACAGGCCAGGGGGCCCACCCCCTCTTTACAGGCCAGGGGGCCCACCCCCTCTTTACAGGCCAGTACTTCTCCACAGACGGTCTCTAAAGCAAGTCCACCATCTCATCAGGTGTGCACTCATGACAGTCAGCTGGTAGGGACAGTCAAGCAGAGTGGGAAGAGAGAGAGAGACGTGTTGACTTTTGGCTCATTCATGGATTTCCTACTGCGTCCTCAATGTGAGTTTTTTTTCCAGAAGGATTTTAAGTTCAAGAAGTCAATTTTTACACTCCTTACTCAATGTTTGGTTAGTCCTGTTGACCCTAATGAACCAATCCTCCTGAGTAAAACATGGTTAGTCCTGTTGACCCTAATGAACCAATCCTCCTGAGTAAAACATGTTTAGTCCTGTTGACCCTAATGAACCAATCCTCCTGAGTAAAACATGGTTAGTCCTGTTGACCCTAATGAACCAATCCTCCTGAGTAAAACATGGTTAGTCCTGTTGACCCTAATGAACCAATCCTCCTGAGTAAAACATGGTTAGTCCTGTTGACCCTAATGAACCAATCCTCCTGAGTAAAACATGTTTAGTCCTGTTGACCCTAAAGAACCAATCCTCCTGAGTAAAACATGTTTAGTCCTGTTGACCCTAATGAACCAATCCTCCTGAGTAAAACATGTTTAGTCCTGTTGACCCTAATGAACCAATCCTCCTGAGTAAAACATGTTTAGTCCTGTTGACCCTAATGAACCAATCCTCCTGAGTAAAACATGTTTAGTCCTGTTGACCCTAATGAACCAATCCTCCTGAGTAAAACATGTTTAGTCCTGTTGACCCTAATGAACCAATCCTCCTGAGTAAAACATGTTTAATCCTGTTGAAAAGGTGTGAGATTAGCACCTCAAAAACCAAAAAGTCTGAGGTAAAGGACATCTAGTGTCCACATCAGTTTTTGTCCCTCTCTCCCTGGTCAATACATATTTCATATCCATCCCTTTCTCTGAAACAGAGTAGTGTGACTATCAGCCTTACTGCTGGTCAGGGCAGGACAGACATTGAGCGTTACCAACAGGTTAGCAGTGTGACTATCAGCCTTACTGCTGGTCAGGGCAGGACAGACATTGAGCGTTACCAACAGGTTAGCAGTGTGGATATCAGCCTTACCAACAGGTTAGCAGTGTGGATATCAGCCTTACCAACAGGTTAGCAGTGTGGATATCAGCCTTACCAACAGGTTAGCAGTGTGGATATCAGCCTTACCAACAGGTTAGCAGTGTGGATATCAGCCTTACCAACAGGTTAGCAGTGTGGATATCAGCCTTACCAACAGGTTAGCAGTGTGGATATCAGCCTTACCAACAGGTTAGCAGTGTGGATATCAGCCTTACCAACAGGTTAGCAGTGTGGATATCAGCCTTACCAACAGGTTAGCAGTGTGGATATCAGCCTTACCAACAGGTTAGCAGTGTGGATATCAGCCTTACCAACAGGTTAGCAGTGTGGATATCAGCCTTACCAACAGGTTAGCAGTGTGGATATCAGCCTTACCAACAGGTTAGCAGTGTGGATATCAGCCTTACCAACAGGGTAGCAGTGTGGATATCAGCCTTACCAACAGGGTAGCAGTGTGGATATCAGCCTTACCAACAGGGTAGCAGTGTGGATATCAGCCTTACCTTGCTGGTCAGGGCAGACCAGACTTTCAGACTGTTGTCATCAGATCCACTGACGATGAGGTCACCACAGAACTGCAGACATGTGATCACATGATCATCGTGACCCTTCAGGACCTGTGAGGGGGGGGGGGGGGGCATTGTGAGTGAGTTATAGGATTGGTAAAGAGAGATTAAACAAATACAACAAGCTTTTAATCCAATTTAGAAATGTATCCACGGAAACCGTTTAGGAACCAAACCGAGGAACAGTTTCTATATCGGGGAAATTTCATGTCACTCCGTTTTAAAAAACGGTTAGCGGCAGAATCGGCCTAGTGAATATACACCTGTATGCCTTTACCTGACCCCTCAACACACACACACCTGTATGCCTTTACCTGACCCCTCAACACACACACACCTGTATGCCTTTACCTGACCCCTCAACACACACACACCTGTATGCCTTTACCTGACCCCTCAACACACACACACCTGTATGCCTTTACCTGACCCCTCAACACACACACACCTGTATGCCTTTACCTGACCCCTCAACACACACACACCTGTATGCCTTTACCTGACCCCTCAACACACACACACCTGTATGCCTTTACCTGACCCCTCAACACACACACACACACACACACACACACACCTGTATGCCTTTACCTGACCCCTCAACACACACACACACACACACACACACCTGTATGCCTTTACCTGACCCCTCAACACACACACACACACACACACACACCTGTATGCCTTTACCTGACCCCTCAACACACACACACCTGTATGCCTTTACCTGACCCCTCAACACACACACACACACACACCTGTATGCCTTTACCTGACCCCTCAACACACACACACCTGTATGCCTTTACCCGACCCCTCAACACACACACCTGTATGCCTTTACCTGACTCCTCAACACACACACACACGTATACCTTTACCTGACTCCTCAACACACACACACACGTATACCTTTACCTGACCCCTCAACACACACACACACACACACACACACACACACACACACACACACACACACACGTATTACCTCAATGGCACAGAGACATACCGAGAGTGAGGTGATATCCTCAGTCCTCTCTATATAATACCTTAGGTGAGGTGATATCCCCAGTCCTCTCTATATAATACCTTAGGTGAGGTGATATCCCCAGTCCTCTCTATATAATACCTTAGGTGAGGTGATATCCCCAGTCCTCCAGTTGCTCTCTATCCGGTGTTGTTGTACGTAGGCACTCTTCCAGGGGGAGTGGAGGAACCCAGGTTTTAGAGTCTTCCTCCTCTGAACAACCAGGGACTCTTCTATACCTGGGAACACAGGGTTAAGTAACTATCACAATATACTTCATTTATCAGACGCTCTTATCCAGAGCGACCTACAGATGTTTCTAGCTAGTCGGCTCGGGGATTTAAACCGGCGACCTTTCGGTTATACCTAGCCTCTTAAACGCTAGGCTAGCTGCTATAGAACCTATATACTTACATACACATTAAGACATAAATATGAGGCGTTAGTAATAGCATTGTCACAAAGAGAGCGATACAGAGGGGGCAAAAAATAAACGACAAACAGGCTAACATCAAGCATCTTCACTATCGCTAGCCCCTATAGCTCATTGGTATGGAGGTAATATAATGCTAACGCTAGCCCCTATAGCTCATTGGTATGGAGGTAATATAATGCTATCGCTAGCCCCTATAGCTCATTGGTATGGAGGTAATATAATGCTAACGCTAGCCCCTATAGCTCATTGGTATGGAGGTAATAATATGTTATCGCTAGCCCCTGTAGCTCATTGGTATGGAGGTAATAATATGCTATCGCTAGCCCCTATAGCTCATTGGTACGGAGGTAATATAATGCTAACGCTAGCCCCTATAGCTCATTGGTATGGAGGTAATAATATGCTAACGCTAGCCCCTATAGCTCATTGGTATAGAGGTAATATAATGCTATCGCTAGCCCCTATAGCTCATTGGTATGGAGGTAATAATATGCTAACGCTAGCCCCTATAGCTCATTGGTATGGAGGTAATATAATGCTACCGCTAGCCCCTATAGCTCATTGGTATGGAGGTAATTCCAAAATCATGGGCATTAATTTGGAGTTGGTCCCCCTTTGCTGCTATAACAGCCTCCACTCTTCTGGGAAGGCTTTCCACTAGATGATGGAACATTGCTGTGGGGACTTGCTCCCATTCAGCCACAAGAGCCTTAGTCGGCACTGAATTTGGGTGATTATGGCCTGGCTCACAGTCGGCGTTCCAATTCATCCCAAAGGTGTTCGATAGGTTGAGGTCAGGGCTCGGTGCAGGCCAGTCAAGTTCTTCCCCACCGATCTCAACAAACAATTTCTTTATGGACCTCGCTTTGTGCACGGGGGCATTGTCATACGGAAACAGGAAAGGACCTTACCCAAACTGTTGCCACAAACCTGGAAGCACAGAATCATCTAGAATGTCATTGTATGCTGTAGAGTTAAGATTTTCCTTCACTGGAACTAAGGGGCCCGAACAACAGTACCAGCCCATTATTCCTTCTCCACCAAACTTTACAGTTGGCACTATGCATTTGGGCTGGTAGCGTTCTACTGGCATCCGCCAAACCCAGATACGTCCGTCCATCACTACAGAGAACACATTTCCACTGCTCCAGAGTCCAATGGCGGTGAGCTTTACACCACTCCAGGAGACGCTTGGCATTGAGCATGGTGATCTTAGGCTTGTGTGCGGCTGCTCGGCCACGGAAACCCATTTCATGAAGCTCCCGACTAACAGTTATTGTGTTGACGTTCCTTCCAGAGGCAGTTTGGAACTCTGTAGTGAGTGTTGCAACCGAGGACAGATCATTTTTACGCGCTTCAGCGGTCCCGTTCTGTGAGCTTCTGTGGCCTACCACTTCGCGGCTGAGCCGTTGTTGCTCCTAGATGTCTCCACCTATCAATAACAGCTCTTACAGTTGACCGGGCAGCTCTAGCAGGGTTGAAATTTGCCAATGCCAATGTTTGTCTATGGAGATTGCATGGCTGTATGCTTGATTTTATACACCTGTCAGCAACGGGTGTGGCTGAAATAGACAAATTCACTAATTTGGGGTGTCCACATACTTTCGTATATACAGTATGTGTGTGTAATGCTAGCTGCCATTTCATAGGCATGGCTGTAACGCTACCGCTAGCTGCCATTTCATAGGCATGGCTGTAACGCTACCGCTAGCTGCCATTTCATAGGCATGGCTGTAACGCTACCGCTAGCTGCCATTTCATAGGCATGGCTGTAACGCTACCGCTAGCTGCCATTTCATAGGCATGGCTGTAACGCTACCGCTAGCTGCCATTTCATAGGCATGGCTGTAACGCTACCGCTAGCTGCCATTTCATAGGCATGGCTGTAACGCTACCGCTAGCTGCCATTTCATAGGCATGGCTGTAACGCTACCGCTAGCTGCCATTTCATAGGCATGGCTGTAACGCTACCGCTAGCTGCCATTTCATAGGCATGGCTGTAACGCTACCGCTAGCTGCCATTTCATAGGCATGGCTGTAACGCTACCGCTAGCTGCCATTTCATAGGCATGGCTGTAACGCTACCGCTAGCTGCCATTTCATAGGCATGGCTGTAACGCTACCGCTAGCTGCCATTTCATAGGCATGGCTGTAACGCTACCGCTAGCTGCCATTTCATAGGCATGGCTGTAACGCTACCGCTAGCTGCCATTTCATAGGCATGGCTGTAACGCTACCGCTAGCTGCCATTTCATAGGCATGGCTGTAACGCTACCGCTAGCTGCCATTTCATAGGCATGGCTGTAACGCTACCGCTAGCTGCCATTTCATAGGCATGGCTGTAACGCTACCGCTAGCTGCCATTTCATAGGCATGGCTGTAACGCTACCGCTAGCTGCCATTTCATAGGCATGGCTGTAACGCTACCGCTAGCTGCCATTTCATAGGCATGGCTGTAACGCTACCGCTAGCTGCCATTTCATAGGCATGGCTGTAACGCTACCGCTAGCTGCCATTTCATAGGCATGGCTGTAACGCTACCGCTAGCTGCCATTTCATAGGCATGGCTGTAATGGTACCGCTAGCTGCCATTTCATAGGCATGGCTGTAACGCTACCGCTAGCTGCCATTTCATAGGCATGGCTGTAACGCTACCGCTAGCTGCCATTTCATAGGCATGGCTGTAATGCTAACTGCTATTCCATTGGTATTGCTGTAATGCTGACGCTAGTTGCCATTCCATTGGAATGGCTGTTATGCTAACTGCTATTCCATTGGTATGACTGTAATGCTAACGCTAGTTGCCATTCCATTGGTATGGCTGTTATGCTAACTGCTATTCCATTGGTATGGCTGTTATGTTAGCGGTGAATCCTAGCTGACTGGCAGAGAGCCCAGTGCTACTCACAGACGGATGCAGTGATAGGCTGTTGCAGCACTGCAGAGTGGAGGAGTGGTCAGGGTGTGTGTGTCTACATTAAAAGGAGAGTTATGGTTTTTGCTCAGGTAGTTTAATATAAACGCCAGTCTGTGCCTTT
Organism: Oncorhynchus kisutch; assembly: GCF_002021735.2. Classification (NCBI taxonomy): domain Eukaryota; kingdom Metazoa; phylum Chordata; class Actinopteri; order Salmoniformes; family Salmonidae; genus Oncorhynchus; species Oncorhynchus kisutch. The sequence goes on along the minus strand of NC_034189.2, from coordinate 3,640,338 downwards.
ACGTGAGGGGGTGTGGCTACAGAGATCCAATAATGAGTTCTACTATGTAAATCCATGGTGTGTGTGTGTGGTACGTACCCTCCTCTGTGTGTGTGTGTGTGTGTGTGTGTGTGTGTGTGTGTGTGTGTGTGTGTGTGTGTGTGTGTGTGTGTGTGGTACATACCCTCCTCCCTACACTTCTCTCTCCACAGCAGGTTATCCTCAGCCAGTATCCTCCAATAGGAACAGGTCTGAGCAGCATGCATCAGATCTCTGGGCTCCAGGAACGTCAGGACATACAGGGCCAACTACAGGAGACACAGTCATATCAACGTCAGGACATACAGGGCCAACTACAGGAGACACACAGGGCCAACTACAGGAGACACAGTCATATCAACGTCAGGACACACAGGGCCAACTACAGGAGACACACAGTCATATCAACGTCAGGACATACAGGGCCAACTACAGGAGACGAACAGTCATATCAACGTCAGGACATACAGGGCCAACTACAGGAGACACACAGTCATATCAACGACAGGACATACAGGGCCAACTACAGGAGACACACAGTCATATCAACGTCAGGAGAGACGGGGCCAACTACAGGAGAGACGGGGCCAACTACAGGAGACACATTATGGTGGAAAATAAGTATTTGGTCACCTACAAACAAGCAAGATTTCTGGCTCTCACAGACCTGGAACTTCTTTAAGAGGCTCCTCTGTGCTCCACTCGTTACCTGTATTAATGGCACCTGTTTGAACTTGTTATCAGTATAAAAGACACCTGTCCACAACCTCAAACAGTCACACTCCAAACTCCACTATGGCCAAGACCAAAGAGCTGTCAAAGGACACCAGAAACAAAATTGTAGACCTGCACCAGGCTGGGAAGACTGAATCTGCAATAGGTAAGCAGCTTGGTTTGAAGAAATCAACTGTGGGAGCAATTATTAGGAAATGGAAGACATACAAGACCACTGATAATCTCCCTCGATCTGGGGCTCCACACGCAAGATCTTACCCCGTGGGGTCAAAATTAGCACAAGAACGGTGAGCAAAAATCCCAGAACCACACGGGGGGACCTAGTGAATGACCTGCAGAGAGCTGGGACCAAAGTAACAAAGCCTACCATCAGTAACACACTACGCCGCCAGGGACTCAAATCCTGCAGTGCCAGACGAGTCCCCCTGGTTAAGCCAGTACATGTCCAGGCCCGTCTGAAGTTTGCTAGAGAGCATTTGGATGATCCAGAAGAAGATTGGGAGAATGTCATATGGTCAGATGAAACCAAAATATATATTTTCGGTAAAAACTCAACTCGTCGTGTTTGGAGGACAAAGAATGCAGAGTTTTTATCCAAAGAACACCATACCTACTGTGAAGCATGTGGGTGGAAACGTCATGCTTTGGGGCTGTTTTTCTGCAAAGGGACCAGGATGACTGATCCGTGTAAAGGAAAGAATGAATGGGGCCATGTATCGTGAGATTTTGAGTGAAATCCTCCTTCCATCAGCAAGGGCATTGAAGATGAAACGTGGCTGGGTCTTTCAGCATGACAATGATCCCAAACATACCGCCCGGGCAACGAAGGAGTGGCTTCGTAAGAAGCATTTCAAGGTCCTGGAGTGGCCTAGCCAGTCTCCAGATCTCAACCCCATAGAAAATCTTTGGAGGGAGTTGAAAGTCGGTGTTGCCCAGCAACAGCCCCAAAACATCACTGCTCTATAGGAGATCCGCATGGAGGAATGGGCCAAAATACAGGCAACAGTGTGTGAAAACCTTGTGAAGACTTATAGAAAACGTTTGACCTCTGTCATTGCCAACAAAGGGTATATAACAAAGTATTGAGAAACTTTAGTTATTGACCAAATACTTATTTTCCACCATAATTTGAAAATAAATTCATAAAAAAATCCTACAATTTTTTCACATTTTGTCTGTCATAGCTGAAGTGATGAAAATTACAGGCCTCTCTCATGTTTTTAAGTGGGAGAACTTGCACAATTGGTGGCTGACTAAATACTTTTTTGCCCCATTGTATATGCCAGAACAGTGGTGCCTGACATCATGGATTTGAACTGGGCTCAATTGGCAGATGTGTGTGTGTGTGTGTGTGTGTGTGTGTGTGTGTGTGTGTGTGTGTGTGTGTGTCCTCACCTCTTTGGGCAGCAGGGAGATGAAGTCTCGTTGGAACTGAGGCTCAATAACCTGCATCATGTGCTTCACCTGATTGGACTCACAGCTGTCAATCAAGTCATCCAGAGCCAATAGGCGCTCAGGACCACTCCACGCCTACAGGAAGGGGGAGGGGCAAAAAGGGTGGCTACTTTGAAGAACCTCAAATATAAATCAATTGATTTGTTTAACACTTATTTTGGTTATGTGTGGAAGACGGAACACTGGGAATCAGAAAGATTAACATTCCTTCCTGTATTCACCATTTATTAATACTGCAGAACCAGAGGGAGGGAGGGTCCATTCATTAATACCCCAGAACCAGAGGGGGAGGGAGGGTCCATTCATTAATACCCCAGAACCAGAGGGAGGGAGGGTCCATTCATTAATACCCCAGAACCAGAGGGAGGGAGGGTCCATTCATTAATACCCCAGAACCAGAGAGGGAGGGTCCATTCAATAATACCCCAGAACCAGAGGGAGGGAGGGTCCATTCATTAATACCCCAGAACCAGAGAGGGAGGGAGGGTCCATTCATTAATACCCCAGAACCAGAGAGGGAGGGAGGGTCCATTCATTAATACCCCAGAACCAGAGAGGGAGGGAGGGTCCATTCATTAATACCCCAGAACCAGAGAGGGAGGGAGGGTCCATTCATTAATACCCCAGAACCAGAGAGGGAGGGAGGGTCCATTCATTAATACCCCAGAACCAGAGAGGGAGGGAGGGTCCATTCATTAATACTGCAGAACCAGAGGGGGAGGGAGGGTCTATTCATTAATACCCCAGAACCAGAGAGGGAGGGAGGGTCCATTCATTAATACCCCAGAACCAGAGAGGGAGGGAGGGTCCATTCATTAATACTGCAGAACCAGAGGGAGGGAGGGTCCATTCATTAATACCGCAGAACCAGAGGGAGGGAGGGTCCATTCATTAATACCCCAGAACCAGAGAGGGAGGGTCCATTCATTAATACCCCAGAACCAGAGAGGGAGGGAGGGTCCATTCATTAATACCCCAGAACCAGAGGGGGAGGGAGGGTCCATTCATTAATACCCCAGAACCACAGGGAGGGTGGGTTCAGAAGCCCGAGGGCTGTTCACCAGATATGAGATCCTGCTTTCTGGTAGGAGGGAAAATTAATGTAGGTGGTGCTGGAGGGGGAAGAGGTGTTTAATTATTTAATTAGCTGAGGTTTGTTCGTTGTTTGTTCTCCTCTAAATCGCACCACTCCATCCCAGAAAGCCCTTCTCTCTCTCCCTCTGTTGATAAATCACTCCAGGTTTCCCAGGGCTTCATGGCTGTTAATTAGTGGTTGTTATGGAGACGCAGCAGCAGAGGGGGTGTGTCTCTCACCTGGAAGGTGTGAAGCCAGTCCTGTAGGCCAGAGGGGGGCGGGCCTGAGGTGACACGTCTCCGCTGAGCTGAATGCCCATTGGCTGCTCGCAGGTCTCCAAAGGTAGTGGGCGTGGTCTGGAATGGAACAAGACTGCAGGGACTGAAAGAGAGAGAGAGAGAGAACACGAGAAAGACCGGTTGAGAATTATAATTCAAAAAGGTTTTGTCAGATATAATTCATCGTAATCAGACAGGTGTTTTACATGGACGATACATTGGAGATAATGTAAGTACTGGAAACAATAGAACACTGTGAAGACTCTGGGAAACCAGGTATTCAGAGACGACTTTGAAAAGGCTTTTGATAAAGTACGACTAGAATTTACATAGAAATTCCTGAAAACATTTTGGAGAATCTCTTATATAAATGGGTTAAAGTTATGTATAGTATCCCCAGGTGTAAAATAGTAAATAAATGGCTACATCTCAGAAAGTATAAACTGTCAAGAGGAGTAAAACAAGGTTGTCCACTATCAGCATATATATTTAATATGGCCATCAGAATCTGAATCCCTCCACAGCGTCAGAGGATCTAGATACTTTTAGAATTAGAATCCCTCCACAGCCTCAGAGGATCTAGATACTGTTAGAATTAGAATCCCTCCATGACCTCAGAGGATCTAGATACTGTTAGAATTAGAATCCCTCCACAGCCTCATAGAGGATCTAGATACTGTTATAATTAGAATCCCTCCATGACCTCATAGAGGATCTAGATACTGTTATAATTAGAATCCCTCCATGACCTCATAGAGGATCTAGATACTGTTAGAATTAGAATCCCTCCATGACCTCATAGAGGATCTAGATACTGTTATAATTAGAATCCCTCCATGACCTCACAGAGGATCTAGATACTGTTAGAATTAGAATCCCTCCACAGCCTCATAGAGGATCTAGATACTGTTATAATTAGAATCCCTCCATGACCTCATAGAGGATCTAGATACTGTTATAATTAGAATCCGAATCCCTCCACAGCCTCAGAGAATCTCTTATATAAATGGGTTAAAGTTATGTATAAGCAGGGGTGTTAAGTACATTTAAAAAAATACTTTAAAGTACTTAAGTCGTTTTTTGGGGGCATCTGTATTAATATATCTATATCAACTTTTACTTCACGACATTTTCCCTGACACCCAAAAGTATTCATTACATTACCTACTGTCTCTGATCTGGAGGACTCACTAAACAGAGAACATCCCTGGCCGTCTCTACTGCCTCTGATCTGGTCATCCCTACTGCCTCTGATCTGGTCATCCCTACTGCCTCTGATCTGGTCATCTCTACTGCCTCTGATCTGGTCATCCCTACTGCCTCTGATCTGGTCATCTCTACTGCCTCTGATCTGGTCATCCCTACTGCCTCTGATCTGGTCATCCCTACTGCCTCTGATCTGGTCATCCCTACTGCCTCTGATCTGGTCATCCCTACTGCCTCTGATCTGGTCATCCCTACTGCCTCTGATCTGGTCATCCCTACTGCCTCTGATCTGGTCATCCCTACTGCCTCTGATCTGGTCATCCCTACTGCCTCTGATCTGGTCATCCCTACTGCCTCTGATCTGGTCATCCCTACTGCCTCTGATCTGGAGGACTCACTAAACAGAGAACATCCCTGGCCGTCTCTACTGCCTCTGATCTGGTCATCCCTACTGCCTCTGATCTGGAGGACTCACTAAACAGAGAACATCCCTGGCCGTCTCTACTGCCTCTGATCTGGAGGACTCACTAAACAGAGAACATCCCTGGCCGTCTCTACTGCCTCTGATCTGGAGGACTCACTAAACAGAGAACATCCCTGGCCGTCTCTACTGCCTCTGATCTGGAGGACTCACTAAACAGAGAACATCCCTGGCCGTCTCTACTGCCTCTGATCTGGAGGACTCACTAAACAGAGAACATCCCTGGCCGTCTCTACTGCCTCTGATCTGGTCATCCCTACTGCCTCTGATCTGGAGGACTCACTAAACAGAGAACATCCCTGGCCGTCTCTACTGCCTCTGATCTGGTCATTCCTACTGCCTCTGATCTGGTCATCCCTACTGCCTCTGATCTGGTCATCTCTACTGCCTCTGATCTGGTCATCTCTACTGCCTCTGATCTGGTCATCCCTACTGCCTCTGATCTGGTCATCCCTACTGCCTCTGATCTGGAGGACTCACTAAACAGAGAACATCCCTGGCCGTCTCTACTGCCTCTGATCTGGTCATCCCTACTGCCTCTGATCTGGAGGACTCACTAAACAGAGAACATCCCTGGCCGTCTCTACTGCCTCTGATCTGGTCATCCCTACTGCCTCTGATCTGGTCATCTCTACTGCCTCTGATCTGGTCATCCCTACTGCCTCTGATCTGGTCATCCCTACTGTCTCTGATCTGGTCATCCCTACTGCCTCTGATCTGGAGGACTCACTAAACAGAGAACATCCCTGGCCGTCTCTACTGCCTCTGATCTGGTCATCCCTACTGCCTCTGATCTGGAGGACTCACTAAACAGAGAACATCCCTGGCCGTCTCTACTGCCTCTGATCTGGAGGACTCACTAAACAGAGAACATCCCTGGCCGTCTCTACTGCCTCTGATCTGGTCATCCCTACTGCCTCTGATCTGGAGGACTCACTAAACAGAGAACATCCCTGGTCATCCCTACTGCCTCTGATCTGGAGGACTCACTAAACAGAGAACATCCCTGGTCCTCCCTACTGTCTCTGATCTGGAGGACTCACTAAACAGAGAACATCCCTGGTCCTCCCTACTGTCTCTGATCTGGAGGACTCACTAAACAGAGAACATCCCTGGTCCTACTGCCTCTGATCTGGAGGACTCACTAAACAGAGAACATCCCTGGTCCTACTGCCTCTGATCTGGAGGACTCACTAAACAGAGAACATCCCTGGTCCTACTGCCTCTGATCTGGAGGACTCACTAAACAGAGAACATCCCTGGTCCGACTGCCTCTGATCTGGAGGACTCACTAAACAGAGAACATCCCTGGTCCTACTGCCTCTGATCTGGAGGACTCACTAAACAGAGAACATCCCTGGTCCTACTGCCTCTGATCTGGAGGACTCACTAAACAGAGAACATCCCTGGCCGTCTCTACTGCCTCTGATCTGGAGGACTCACTAAACAGAGAACATCCCTGGTCATCCCTACTGCCTCTGATCTGGAGGACTCACTAAACAGAGAACATCCCTGGCCGTCTCTACTGCCTCTGATCTGGAGGACTCACTAAACAGAGAACATCCCTGGTCATCCCTACTGCCTCTGATCTGGAGGACTCACTAAACAGAGAACATCCCTGGTCATCCCTACTGCCTCTGATCTGGAGGACTCACTAAACAGAGAACATCCCTGGCCGTCTCTACTGCCTCTGATCTGGAGGACTCACTAAACAGAGAACATCCCTGGCCGTCTCTACTGCCTCTGATCTGGAGGACTCACTAAACAGAGAACATCCCTGGTCATCCCTACTGCCTCTGATCTGGAGGACTCACTAAACAGAGAACATCCCTGGCCGTCTCTACTGCCTCTGATCTGGTCATCCCTACTGCCTCTGATCTGGAGGACTCACTAAACAGAGAACATCCCTGGTCATCCCTACTGCCTCTGATCTGGAGGACTCACTAAACAGAGAACATCCCTGGCCGTCTCTACTGCCTCTGATCTGGAGGACTCACTAAACAGAGAACATCCCTGGTCATCCCTACTGCCTCTGATCTGGAGGACTCACTAAACAGAGAACATCCCTGGCCGTCTCTACTGCCTCTGATCTGGTCATCCCTACTGCCTCTGATCTGGAGGACTCACTAAACAGAGAACATCCCTGGTCATTCCTACTGCCTCTGATCTGGAGGACTCACTAAACAGAGAACATCCCTGGTCATCCCTACTGCCTCTGATCTGGAGGACTCACTAAACAGAGAACATCCCTGGTCCTCCCTACTGCCTCTGATCTGGAGGACTCACTAAACAGAGAACATCCCTGGTCATTCCTACTGCCTCTGATCTGGAGGACTCACTAAACAGAGAACATCCCTGGTCATCCCTACTGCCTCTGATCTGGAGGACTCACTAAACAGAGAACATCCCTGGTCCTCCCTACTGCCTCTGATCTGGAGGACTCACTAAACAGAGAACATCCCTGGCCGTCTCTACTGCCTCTGATCTGGAGGACTCACTAAACAGAGAACATCCCTGGTCATCCCTACTGCCTCTGATCTGGAGGACTCACTAAACAGAGAACATCCCTGGTCATTCCTACTGCCTCTGATCTGGAGGACTCCCTAAACAGAGAACATCCCTGGTCATCCCTACTGCCTCTGATCTGGAGGACTCACTAAACAGAGAACATCCCTGGTCATTCCTACTGCCTCTGATCTGGAGGACTCACTAAACAGAGAACATCCCTGGTCATTCCTACTGCCTCTGATCTGGAGGACTCACTAAACAGAGAACATCCCTGGTCATCCCTACTGCCTCTGATCTGGAGGACTCACTAAATAGAGAACATCCCTGGTCATCCCTACTGCCTCTGATCTGGAGGACTCACTAAACAGAGAACATCCCTGGTCGTCCCTACTGCCTCTGATCTGGAGGACTCACTAAACAGAGAATGTCCCTGGTCATCACTACTGCCTCTGATCTGGACAAAATCTTCCTTTGTAAATGATGTCTGAGTGTTGGAGTGTTCCCCTGGCTATCTGTAAATTATGTCTGAGTGTGCCCCTGGCTATCTGTAAATGATGTCTGAGTGTTCCCCTGGCTATCTGTAAATGATGTCTGAGTGTTCCCCTGGCTAACTGTAAATGATGTCTGAGTGTTCCCCTGGCTATCTGTAAATGATGTCTGAGTGTTCCCCTGGCTATCTGTAAATGATGTCTGAGTGTTCCCCTGGCTATCTGTAAATGATGTCTGAGTGATGGAGTGTTCCCCTGGTTATCTGTAAATGATGTCTGAGTGTTCCCCTGGCTATCTGTAATGATGTCTGAGTGATGGAGTGTTCCCCTGGCTATCTGTAAATGATGTCTGAGTGTTCCCCTGGCTATCTGTAAATGATGTCTGAGTGTTCCCCTGGCTATCTGTAAATGATGTCTGAGTGTTCCCCTGGCTATCTGTAAATGATGTCTGAGTGTTCCCCTGGCTATCTGTAAATGATGTCTGAGTGTTCCCCTGGCTATCTGTAAATGATGTCTGAGTGTTCCCCTGGCTATCTGTAAATGATGTCTGAGTGTTCCCCTGGCTATCTGTAAATGATGTCTGAGTGTTCCCCTGGCTATCTGTAAATGATGTCTGAGTGTTCCCCTGGCTATCTGTAAATGATGTCTGAGTGTTCCCCTGGCTATCTGTAAATGATGTCTGAGTGTTCCCCTGGCTATCTGTAAATGATGTCTGAGTGTTCCCCTGGCTATCTGTAAATGATGTCTGAGTGTTCCCCTGGCTATCTGTAAATGATGTCTGAGTGTTCCCCTGGCTATCTGTAAATGATGTCTGAGTGTTCCCCTGGCTATCTGTAAATGATGTCTGAGTGTTCCCCTGGCTATCTGTAAATGATGTCTGAGTGTTCCCCTGGCTATCTGTAAATGATGTCTGAGTGTTGGAGTGTTCCCCTGGCTATCTGTAATGATGTCTGAGTGATGGAGTGTTCCCCTGGCTATCTGTAAATGATGTCTGAGTGTTGGAGTGTCCCCTGGCTATCTGTAAATGATGTCTGAGTGATGGAGTGTTCCCCTGGCTATCTGTAATGATGTCTGAGTGATGGAGTGTTCCCCTGGCTATCTGTAATGATGTCTGAGTGTTCCCCTGGCTATCTGTAAATGATGTCTGAGTGTTCCCCTGGCTATCTGTAAATGATGTCTGAGTGTTGGAGTGTTCCCCTGGCTATCTGTAATGATGTCTGAGTGTTGGAGTGTCCCCTGGCTATCTGTAAATGATGTCTGAGTGATGGAGTGTTCCCCTGGCTATCTGTAATGATGTCTGAGTGTTCCCCTGGCTATCTGTAATGATGTCTGAGTGTTCCCCTGGCTATCTGTAAATGATGTCTGAGTGTTGGAGTGTTCCCCTGGCTATCTGTAAATGATGTCTGAGTGATGGAGTGTTCCCCTGGCTATCTGTAAATGATGTCTGAGTGTTCCCCTGGCTATCTGTAAATGATGTCTGAGTGTTGGAGTGTTCCCCTGGCTATCTGTAATGATGTCTGAGTGTTCCCCTGGCTATCTGTAAATGATGTCTGAGTGTTCCCCTGGCTATCTGTAAATGATGTCTGAGTGTTCCCCTGGCTATCTGTAAATTATGTCTGAGTGATGGAGTGTTCCCCTGGCTATCTGTAAATGATGTCTGAGTGTTCCCCTGGCTATCTGTAAATGATGTCTGAGTGTTCCCCTGGCTATCTGTAAATGATGTCTGAGTGTTCCCCTGGCTATCTGTAAATGATGTCTGAGTGTTCCCCTGGCTATCTGTAAATGATGTCTGAGTGTTCCCCTGGCTATCTGTAAATGATGTCTGAGTGTTCCCCTGGCTATCTGTAAATTATGTCTGAGTGATGGAGTGTTCCCCTGGCTATCTGTAAATGATGTCTGAGTGTTCCCCTGGCTATCTGTAAATGATGTCTGAGTGTTCCCCTGGCTATCTGTAAATGATGTCTGAGTGTTCCCCTGGCTATCTGTAAATGATGTCTGAGTGTTCCCCTGGCTATCTGTAAATGATGTCGGAGTGTTCCCCTGGCTATCTGTAAATGATGTCTGAGTGTCGGAGTGTTCCCCTGGCTATCTGTAATGATGTCTGAGTGTTGGAGCCCCTGGCCAGCCATGAATAATACAAAAAATGTGAAAATAGTGCCATCTGGTTTGCTTAACATAAGGAATGTTAAATGATTTATACTTTTGATATTTAAGTATATTTTAGCTGTATCATTTACTTTGATAATGAAGTATATTTAAATACTTTAAAACCAAATACTTTTACTCAAGTAGTATTTTACTGGGTGACTTTTACCCGAGTCATTTTCTATTAGGTATCTAATAATAATTTACTTTTACTCAAGTAGTATTTTACTGGGTGACTTTTACCCGAGTCATTTTCTATTAGGTATCTAATAATAATTTACTTTTACTCAAGTAGTATTTTACTGGGTGACTTTTACCCGAGTCATTTTCTATTAGGTATCTAATAATAATTTACTTTTACTCAAGTAGTATTTTACTGGGTGACTTTTACTTTTACCCGAGTCATTTTCTATTAAGGTATCTTTACTTTTACTCAAGAATGATAATTGAGTACTTTTTCCACAAATGTGTATCGGTAAATATAGTAGTCTTATATAAATGGGTTAAAGTTACGTATAGTATCCCCAGGTGTAAAATAGTAAATAAATGGCTACATCTCAGGGTGTATAAACTGTCAAGAGGAGTAAAACAAGGTTGTCCACTATCAGCATATATATTTAATATGGCCATCAGAATGTTAGCTGTTAAAACTAGATGCAATATTAATATGAAAGGTCTAGAAATCCGTGGCGTAAAAACTAAGGTGTCATTCATCATCGTCATTCATCATCATCATCACTAAGGTGTCATTCATCATCATCATCATCACTAAGGTGTCATTCATCATCATCATCATCACTAAGGTGTCATTCATCATCATCACTAAGGTGTCATTCATCATCATCACTAAGGTGTCATTCATCATCATCATCATCACTAAGGTGTCATTCATCATCATCACTAAGGTGTCATTCATCATCATCACTAAGGTGTCATTCATCATCATCACTAAGGTGTCATTCATCATCATCACTAAGGTGTCATTCATCATCATCACTAAGGTGTCATTCATCATCATCACTAAGGTGTCATTCATCATCATCACTAAGGTGTCATTCATCATCATCACTAAGGTGTCATTCATCATCATCACTAAGGTGTCATTCATCATCATCACTAAGGTGTCATTCATCATCATCACTAAGGTGTCATTCGTCATCATCACTAAGGTGTCATTCGTCATCATCACTAAGGTGTCATTCATCATCATCACTAAGGTGTCATTCATCATCATCATCACTAAGGTGTCATTCATCATCATCATCACTAAGGTGTCATTCATCATCATCATCACTAAGGTGTCATTCATCATCATCATCATCATCACTAAGGTGTCATTCATCATCATCACTAAGGTGTCATTCATCATCACTACTAAGGTGTCATTCATCATCATCACTACTACTAAGGTGTCATTCATCATCATCACTAAGGTGTCATTCATCATCATCACTAAGGTGTCATTCATCATCATCACTAAGGTGTCATTCATCATCATCATCACTACTAAGGTGTCATTCATCATCATCACTACTACTAAGGTGTCATTCATCATCATCACTAAGGTGTCATTCATCATCATCATCACTACTAAGGTGTCATTCATCATCATCATCACTACTAAGGTGTCATTCATCATCATCACTAAGGTGTCATTCGTCATCATCACTAAGGTGTCATTCATCATCATCACTAAGGTGTCATTCATCATCATCATCACTAAGGTGTCATTCATCATCATCATCATCATCACTAAGGTGTCATTCATCATCATCATCATCACTAAGGTGTCATTCATCATCATCATCATCACTAAGGTGTCATTCATCATCATCATCATCACTAAGGTGTCATTCATCATCATCATCATCACTAAGGTGTCATTCATCATCATCATCATCACTAAGGTGTCATTCATCATCATCATCACCAAGGTGTCATTCATCATCATCATCATCACTACTAAGGTGTCATTCATCATCATCATCACTACTAAGGTGTCATTCATCATCATCATCACTACTAAGGTGTCATTCATCATCATCATCACTACTAAGGTGTCATTCATCATCATCATCACCAAGGTGTCATTCATCATCATCATCATCACTACTAAGGTGTCATTCATCATCATCATCACTACTAAGGTGTCATTCATCATCATCATCACCAAGGTGTCATTCATCATCATCATCATCACTACTAAGGTGTCATTCATCATCATCATCACTACTAAGGTGTCATTCATCATCACTACTAAGGTGTCATTCATCATCACTACTAAGGTGTCATTCATCATCACTACTAAGGTGTCATTCATCATCATCATCATCATCACTAAGGTGTCATTCATCATCATCATCACTAAGGTGTCATTTATCATCATCATCACTAAGGTGTCATTCATCATCATTGTACGCTGAGGATTCACTTCAAAAGTTTTTTTTACACACACCTTTATTTCACTAGGCAAGTTGAGAACAAATTATTATTTTCAATGACGGTCTAAGGAACAATGGGTTAACTGCCTTCTTCAGGGGCAGAACGACAGATTTTTACCTTGTCAGCTCGGGGATTCGATCTTGAAACCACTAGGCTACCCTGCCTCTAACCACTAGGCTACCCTGCCTCTAACCACTAGGCTACCCTGCCTCTAACCACTAGGCTACCCTGCCTCTAACCACTAGGCTACCCTGCCTCTAACCACTAGGCTACCCTGCCTCTAACCACTAGGCTACCCTGCCTCTAACCACTAGGCTACCCTGCCTCTCACCACTAGGCTACCCTGCCTCTCACCACTAGGCTACCCTGCCTCTCACCACTAGGCTACCCTGCCTCTCACCACTAGGCTACCCTGCCTCTCACCACTAGGCTACCTGCCTCTCACCACTAGGCTACCTGCCTCTCACCACTAGGCTACCTGCCTCTCACCACTAGGCTACCTGCCTCTCACCACTAGGCTACCTGCCTCTCACCACTAGGCTACCTGCCTCTAACCACTAGGCTACCTGCCTCTAACCACTAGGCTACCTCACACCATTCTTTTCAAACCACTATCTGAATCCCTCCACAGCCTCAGAGGATCTAGATACTGTTAGAATCTGAATCCCTCCACCGCCTCAGAGGATCTAGATACTGTTAGAATTAGAATCCCTCCATGACCTCATAGAGGATCTAGATACTGTTAGAATTAGAATCCCTCCATGACCTCATAGAGGATCTAGATACTGTTAGAATTAGAATCCCTCCATGACCTCATAGAGGATCTAGATACTGTTAGAATTAGAATCCCTCCATGACCTCATAGAGGATCTAGATACTGTTAGAATTAGAATCCCTCCACAGCCTCACCGGATCTAGATACTGTTTTTAACCTCTGGATTACAACCAAATTACAATCATTGTTCTATATTATGTATTGATCACAACAAATAGACACCTTTTACATGACCATGTACTTGACCAATTAAAATGGTAAATTATATGGGCAAAACGGTTCCCCAGCACATAAGGCTGGTCATGGATCACATCAACACCATTATCCCAGACACCCTGGACCCACTCCAATTTGCATACCGCCTCAACAGATCCGCAGATGATGCGATCTCTATTGCACTCCACACTGCCCTTTCCCACCTGGACAAAAGGAACACCTATGTGAGAATGTTGTTCATTGACTACAGCTCAGCGTTCAACAACAGTCCCCACAAAGCTCACCACTAAGCTAAACACCTCCCTCTGCAACAACAACCTCTCCCTCAATGTGAGCAAGACAAAGGAGCTGATCGTGGACTACAGGAAAAGGAGGCCCGAACAGGCCCCCATTAACATCGACGGAGCTGGCGTGGAGCGTGTCCAGAGTTTAAGTTCTTATGTGTCCACATCACCAACAAACTATGGTCCAAACACATCAAGGCAGTTATGAAGAAGGCACAACAACGCCCCCCCCCCCCCCAAGAGACTGAAAAGATTTGGCATGGGTCCCCAGATTGTCCCCAAAAAAAATTCTACAGCTGCACCATCGAGAGCATCCTGATCGGTTGCATCACCGCCTGGTATGGCAACTGCAACTGCTCGACCATACCAGAGGCAGGGATACCAGAGGCAGGGATACCAGAGGCAGGGATACCAGAGGCAGGGATACCAGAGGCAGGGAGTGTTACCAGGGAGACCAGAGGCAGGGAGAGTGTTACCAGGGAGAGTGAGTGTTACCTGAGGTAGCTGGAACCTTTGCAGTGTTTCTTGCCTGAAGAGAACGGCCTGACGTCTGGTCCATGGTCCAACTTCCTCTTCATCTGATAGAGAGAGAGGCGGGGGGTGGAGATGGAGGAATGGAGACAAGAGTGAAGAGAGGCAGAAAAGTTAAGCCACAGTACAGAAAGAAAGAAACAGAAAGTCCCAAACTAGCATACCCATCCCTTCTATCATAAAGCTCCACACCCTAACCAACCACAATCCAACCCTGTAGAGTTGTGTATGTTTCCAGTAGCCTCGAAACTACCCGGCTCTGACGTTGTATTTACAGTGTGTAAGGTGGGCTGCTCCCTGTCTCTGTGACCTGGTAGAGGGTGACAGAAAACTGGAAAATATAACACACAGCTGTAGTCTAATCAACTGCTGACACCAGCAGACACCTTTATAGGGGGAGGGAGTTTAAACGGTTTAAATATCCAAAAACATTTGCCGTTGATCAAGAGTTCGTTATGAATGGATTTCAAAAGGAAACGTCATGACAACGAATTATTATCACCTCAGTCGAAGTAAAACATTTATAGATTAGTGAATGACAAAACTGGAGTATTTATTACGTTTAAAAATAAAATAAAAAAGGTGATTTTAATTTTTTTAAATAATAATTCCACTCCCTTTCCTCCATACCGTTTCCAACCAACCGCACCTTAACCGCCCTGAATGACAAGCACGCCGAAAATGACAGGAATGTGTCGCGAGCACCGACCGTAATAACCAAACAGACAACTCTACTGGCTGTTCCGGGTGCGGAGCGAACGGGTTGGTAATAACCAATAGATATCTGCCGTCGCTCACACACGTTTCCGGATTAAATACTCAATTCAACAAATACACACATCTGATACGTTTGGGGCGGTGGACAGAATAGAACACAGATATATAAAGGGAATACACAATAACCCCCAAGCCAAGTGAAACCATACCACTGCTGCCCCGGGGTAGGATGCGCATCAAGTCACAGCAGCACACCCCCCACACACACGCGCAGAAAGCCGAAAGGGAACTCCCGTTCCTGCGACACACACACACACACACACAGTCGCAGGAAGCCGAAAGGGAACTCCCGTTCCTGCGACAAACACAGAGGTGTGTATGTTTGTGCGTAACACCACTTTCAAATTGATTTTGCCTAAACAACCGCCAACAAACATTCGCTCTGCCAGGTCAGACACATTAGCTGTCTGTTCCTTATCAATCAGTTTCACGTTCATTCATCGACTCGCCGACACCTTCCTCCTACCGCAGCAGACTACACACACACACACACACACACACACACCGCAGTCCAGGGCACAACAGACGAATATATATATGTCTGAAAATGGCCAAGCAATGATATTCATTTAACTTCCGTTCGGCCGATATTCGTTTCATTTTCAGAGTGTTTATTATCCACGCTACTTGAGGGAGAGAGAAAGAACCGGCGCGTCACGTCCCGTCACTCCATCTCTATTCCGCAGTGGTCCATCTCTCTCCACTAGAGATGGCTCGAGTGTAGCTACACAACTAGACCACCACCCAGCTATAAAACGCAATTATACAGTATGATCATATAGAGGCTTTAGCCCAGAGAGTGTAAATCATACTTAAAAAGCCAACGTATAAAAAAAGGAGAAAATGAATTGTTTTAAATGCCCCCCCAGTCACTTACTTTATAGAATATGAGCTTCAACGAGCCGTAGAAACCCATGGTGATGGTATTCCTGCGTTAGGACGCCCTCTGATCTACTTCAAGGTAGCACAAGTCCACAGCGCGATTTAGATAGGCGGGAACTCCTCTGGTCCGATCCTTCCTCTTCCTCTTCTCCCTCAGTTAACGTTTCCTGTCGCTACGGACATGCTCCGACAGGCCTATTTTCTCTCCCCCAAATGCAACGCGTATAAAGGCAACTATTTCTTAATGTTGTTTCATTGTGGAGAAGGAAACTGCGAGTGACCACATCCATTGGACGGTGTGTACCATTGCGTACACCCGTACATTACGACTAATACAACTAGAAGCAGAGTTCGATTTCACTGCATTGACCCAAGCTAGTTAGCCATATAAGCAGAGAGAGAGAGAGAGAGAGAGAGGCGAGGCAGCTCAAATACGGAGTGCCAAACCTACCGGGGTTGACAGAAGTCAGGCTGCTCGAGAGGAATGCCGAGAGAACGGCGGGGTGACGCAGCGGAGAGAGACACCGCATGACCATATTAGACTCATTTTATTCAGATAACACAGACCCACAAACACGAAGAAAAACAAACCAATTTTGATAAACTCCTTTAATCTATTACCACAACGTGGACAACCAAGCACAAAAAAACACCATTGTATCCTTAAATCTAACCCATATTAATCTGTTGATTTACTACACGCCCTTCTGTACTTCAACCATACACATATTTACAACACTGTACATAGCCATAATCTAACATTTTAAAATGTCTCTATTCTTTTGATACTTTAGTGAGTGTAATATCTACTGTTCATTTATGATTGATGATTATTATTATTTTTTTAAGTGAAATGATTTGGCTTGCTTTAGCAATGTAAACATACACAGAGTGTACAAAACATTAAGAACGCTTTCCAAATATTGTTTTACAGCCCCCAGAACAGCCCAAAAAAATGTCAGGGCATGGACTCTACAAGGTGTCGAAAGCATTACACAGGGATGCCGGCCCATGTTGACTCCTAAGTTGGCTGGATGTCCTTTGGGTGGTGGACCATTCTGGATACACACGGGAAACTGTTGAGCGTGAAAAACCCAGCAGTGTTGCAGTTCTTGACACAAACCGGTGCGCCTGGCACCTGCTACCCTACCCTGTTCAAAGGCAATTCAATATTTTGTCTTGTCCGTTCACCTTCTGAATGGCACTAATACACCAACGCTCAAGAATCCTTCTTTAAATCTGAATCCTTCTCTTCATCTACACTTGATTAAAGTGGATTTAACAAGTGACATCAATAAGGGATCATATCTTTCACCTGGATTCACCTGATCAGTCTATGTCATGGAAAGAGCAGGTGTTCTTAATGTTTTGTACACTCAGTCACAATGTTTTCCAAGCGAGAGCGAGCAAGTTTGATAACCAGACCCTTGTCCTCTCCCAGCCGGCCCTGCTGCAGCAGTCTAGAGGAGCATCTACCGAGCAAGATGAGACATGAGAGGGAGAGAGACCCTATCCTACTGAAACAATACCGATTGGAGCTTGACTGAACGTATTCCCCATCTGAAACGTATTCCCCATTCCCGTCTGAAACATATTCCCCGTCTGAAATGTATTCCCCATCGCTGTGTGAAACGTATTCCCCATCCCCGTCTGAAACGTATTCCCCGTCTGAAACGTATTCCCCATCCCCGTCTGAAACAAATTCCCCATCCCCGTCTGAAACAAATTCCCCGTCCCCGTCTGAAACAAATTCCCCGTCCCAGTCTGAAACAAATTCCCCGTCTGAAACGTATTCCCCGTCTGAAACGTATTCCCCATCCCCATCTGAAACGTATTCCCCATCCCCATCTGAAACGTATTCCCCATCCCCATCTGAAACGTATTCCCATCCCATCTGAAACGTATTCCCCATCCCCATCTGAAACGTATTCCCCATCCCCATCTGAAACGTATTCCCCATCCCCATCTGAAACGTATTCCCCATCCCCATCTGAAACGTATTCCCCATCCCCATCTGAAACGTATTCCCCATCCCCATCTGAAACGTATTCCCCATCCCCATCTGAAACGTATTCCCCATCCCCATCTGAAACGTATTCCCCATCCCCATCTGAAACGTATTCCCCATCCCCATCTGAAACGTATTCCCCATCCCCATCTGAAACGTATTCCCCATCCCCATCTGAAACGTATTCCCCATCCCCATCTGAAACGTATTCCCCATCCCCATCTGAAACGTATTCCCCATCCCCATCTGAAACGTATTCCCCATCCCCATCTGAAACGTATTCCCCATCCCCATCTGAAACGTATTCCCCATCCCCATCTGAAACGTATTCCCCATCCCCATCCGAAACGTATTCCCCATCCGAAACGTATTCCCCATCCCCATCCGAAACGTATTCCCCATCCGAAACGTATTCCCCATCCGAAACGTATTCCCCATCCGAAACGTATTCCCCATCCCCATCTGAAACGTATTCCCCATCCCCATCTGAAACGTATTCCCCATCTGAAACGTATTCCCCATCTGAAACGTATTCCCCATCTGAAACGTATTCCCCATCTGAAACGTATTCCCCATCTGAAACGTATTCCCCATCTGAAACGTATTCCCCATCTGAAACGTATTCCCCATCTGAAACGTATTCCCCATCTGAAACGTATTCCCCATCTGAAACGTATTCCCCATCTGAAACGTATTCCCCATCTGAAACGTATTCCCATCTGAAACGTATTCCCATCTGAAACGTATTCCCCATCTGAAACGTATTCCCCATCTGAAACGTATTCCCCATCTGAAACGTATTCCCCATCTGAAACGTATTCCCCATCTGAAACGTATTCCCCATCTGAAACGTATTCCCCATCTGAAACGTATTCCCCATCTGAAACGTATTCCCCATCTGAAACGTATTCCCCATCTGAAACGTATTCCCCATCTGAAACGTATTCCCCATCTGAAACGTATTCCCCATCTGAAACGTATTCCCCATCTGAAACATATTCCCCATCTGAAACATATTCCCCATCTGAAACATATTCCCCGTCTGAAACATATTCCCCGTCTGAAACATATTCCCCGTCTGAAACGTATTCCCCATCCCCATCTGAAACGTATTCCCCATCCCCATCTGAAACGTATTCCCCATCCCCATCTGAAACGTATTCCCCATCCCCATCTGAAACGTATTCCCCATCCCCATCTGAAACGTATTCCCCATCCCCATCTGAAACGTATTCCCCATCCCCATCTGAAACGTATTCCCCATCCCCATCTGAAACGTATTCCCCATCTGAAACGTATTCCTCATCCCAGTGTGAAGCGTATTCCTCATTCCTGTGTAGTTGGGTGCCCTAGTTGATAACCGTTCAGTTTTGTTCATGTCCGTTTCTACATACGACGACACAGAGGTCCGGAACTGAACACATACAAATGACAGGTCATCATGTAAGCATGTAAATATTGACCCAGCGTTGATCAAAAGCTCAGAACGCTTATATTCTTCATCTGACTCAGTTCTAAATCGCACCTGTCTCTTTGTGAACCAGTTGAATCATGAACAGCGGTTGTTCGTTTTGTTCTCCTGATTCTGAACCAGTTGAATCATGAACAGCGGTTGTTCGTTTTGTTCTCCTGACTCTGAACCAGTTGAATCATGAACAGCGGTTGTTCGTTTTGTTCTCCTGATTCTGAACCAGTTGAATCATGAACAGCGGTTGTTCGTTTTGTTCTCCTGATTCTGAACCAGTTGAATCATGAACAGCGGTTGTTCGTTTTGTTCTCCTGATTCTGAACCAGTTGAATCATGAACAGCGGTTGTTCGTTTTGTTCTCCTGACTCTGAACCTGTTGAATCATGAACAGCGGTTGTTCGTTTTGTTCTCCTGACTCTGAACCAGTTGAATCATGAACAGCGGTTGTTCGTTTTGTTCTCCTGATTCTGAACCAGTTGAATCATGAACAGCGGTTGTTCGTTTTGTTCTCCTGATTCTGAACCAGTTGAATCATGAACAGCGGTTGTTCGTTTTGTTCTCCTGATTCTGAACCAGTTGAATCATGAACAGTTCCTGTTTGGCCCTGTCCGGGGGTGTCCTCGGATGGGGCCACAGTGTCTCCTGACCCCTCCTGTCTCAGCCTCCAGTATTTATGCTGCAGTAGTTTATGTGTCGGGGGGCTGGGGTCAGTTTGTTATATCTGGAGTACTTCTCCTGTCCTATTCGGTGTCCTGTGTGAATCTAAGTGTGCGTTCTCTAATTCTCTCCTTCTCTCTTTCTTTCTCTCTCTCAGAGGACCTGAGCCCTTGGACCATGCCCCAGGACTACCTGACATGATGACTCCTTGCTGTCCCCAGTCCACCTGGCCATGCTGCTGCTCCAGTTTCAACTTCCACCTGACTGTGCTGCTGCTCTAGTTTCAACTGTTCTGCCTTATTATTATTCGACCATGCTGGTCATTTATGAACATTTGAACATCTTGGCCATGTTCTGTTATAATCTCCACCCGGCACAGCCAGAAGAGGACTGGCCACCCCACATAGCCTGGTTTCTTCCTAGGTATTGGCCTTTCTAGGGAGTTTTTCCTAGCCACCGTGCTTCTACACCTGCATTGCTTGCTGTTTGGGGTTTTAGGCTGGGTTTCTGTACAGCACTTTGAGATATCAGCTGATGTACGAAGGGCTATATAAATACATTTGATTTGATTTGAACAGCGGTTGTTCGTTTTGTTCTCCGGACTCTTTGTGAACCAGTTGAATCACGAACAGTGGTTGGGGACTAGCTACTAGCCAGGCATCTGGGTCCCCTGGTGGTAGTGTGTAGTCAGTGTTGGGGACTAGCTACTAGCCAGGCATCTGGGTCCCCTGGTGGTAGTGTAGTCAGTGGTGGGGACTAGCTAGTAGCCAGGCATCTGGGTCCCCTGGTGGTAGTGTGTAGTCAGTGTTGGGAACTAGCTACTAGCCAGGTATCTGGGGTCCCCTGGTGGTAGTGTGTAGTCAGTGTTGGGGACTACCCAGGTATCTGGGTCCCCTGGTGGTAGTGTAGTCAGTGTTTGGGAATAGCTACTAGCCAGGCATCTGGGGTCCCCTGGTGGTAGTGTGTTCAGTGTTGGGGACTAGCTACTAGCCAGGTATCTGGTGTCAGTGTTGGGGACTAGCTAGTAGCCGGTATCTGGGGTCCCCTGGTGGTAGTGTGTAGTCAGTGTTGGGGACTAGCTACTAGCCAGGTATCTGTGGTCCCCTGGTGGTAGTGTAGTCAGTGTTGGGGACTAGCTAGTAGCCGGTATCTGGGGTCCCCTGGTGGTAGTGTAGTCAGTGTTGGGGACTAGCTACTAGCCAGGTAGCTGGGTTCCCTGGTGGTAGTGTAGTCAGTGTTGGGGACTAGCTACTAGCTGGGTTCCCTGATGGTAGTGTAGTCAGTGTTGGGGACTAGCTACTAGCCAGGTATCTGGGGTCCCCTAGTGGTAGTGTGTAGTCAGTGTTGGGGACCAGCTACTAGCCAGGTATCTGGGTCCCCTGGTGGTAGTGTAGTCAGTGTTGGGGACTAGCTACTAGCCAGGCATCTGGGTCCCCTGGTGGTAGTGTAGTCAGTGTTGGGGAATAGCTACTAGCCAGGTATCTGGGGTCCCCTGGTGGTAGTGTGTAGTCAGTGTTGGGGACTAGCTACTAGCCAGGCATCTGGGTCCCCTGGTGGTAGTGTAGTCAGTGGTGGGGACTAGCTAGTAGCCAGGTATCTGGGGTCCCCTGGTGGTAGTGTGTAGTCAGTGTTGGGGACTAGCTACTAGCCGGGTATCTGGGGTCCCCTGGTGGTAGTGTAGTCAGTGTTGGGGACTAGCCAGGAATCTGGGTCCCCTGGTGGTAGTGTAGTCAGTGTTAGGGACTACCCAGGTATCTGGGTCCCCTGGTGGTAGTGTAGTCAGTGTTGGGGACTAGCCAGGAATCTGGGTCCCCTGGTGGTAGTGTAGTCAGTGTTAGGGACTACCCAGGTATCTGGGTCCCCTGGTGGTAGTGTAGTCAGTGTTGGGAATAGCTACTAGCCAGGCATCTGGGGTCCCCTGGTGGTAGTGTGTTCAGTGTTGGGGACTAGCTAGTAGCCGGTATCTGGGGTCCCCTGGTGGTAGTGTGTAGTCAGTGTTGGGGACTAGCTACTAGCCAGGTATCTGTGGTCCCCTGGTGGTAGTGTAGTCAGTGTTGGGGACTAGCTAGTAGCCAGTATCTGGGGTCCCCTGGTGGTAGTGTAGTCAGTGTTGGGGACTAGCTACTAGCCAGGTAGCTGGGTTCCCTGGTGGTAGTGTAGTCAGTGTTGGGAATAGCTACTAGCCAGGCATCTGGGGTCCCCTGGTGGTAGTGTGTTCAGTGTTGGGGACTAGCTAGTAGCCGGTATCTGGGGTCCCCTGGTGGTAGTGTGTAGTCAGTGTTGGGGACTAGCTACTAGCCAGGTATCTGTGGTCCCCTGGTGGTAGTGTAGTCAGTGTTGGGGACTAGCTAGTAGCCAGTATCTGGGGTCCCCTGGTGGTAGTGTAGTCAGTGTTGGGGACTAGCTACTAGCCAGGTAGCTGGGTTCCCTGGTGGTAGTGTAGTCAGTGTTGGGGACTAGCTACTAGCTGGGTTCCCTGATGGTAGTGTAGTCAGTGTTGGGGACTAGCTAGTAGCCGGTATCTGGGGTCCCCTGGTGGTAGTGTGTAGTCAGTGTTGGGGACTAGCTACTAGCCAGGTATCTGGGGTCCCCTGGTGGTAGTGTGTAGTCAGTGTTGGGGACTAGCTACTAGCCAGGTATCTGGGTCCCCTGGTGGTAGTGTAGTCAGTGTTGGAGACTAGCTACTAGCCAGGTATCTGGGGTCCCCTGGTGGTAGTGTGTAGTCAGTGTTGGGGACTAGCTACTAGCCAGGCATCTGGGTCCCCTGGTGGTAGTGTAGTCAGTGTTGGGGACTAGCTACTAGCCAGGCATCTGGGTCCCCTGGTGGTAGTGTAGTCAGTGTTGGGGACTAGCTACTAGCCAGACATCTGGGGTCCCCTGGTGGTAGTGTGTTCAGTGTTGGGGACTAGCTAGTAGCCAGGCATCTGGGGTCCCCTGGTGGTAGTGTGTTCAGTGTTGGGGACTAGCTACTAGCCAGGTATCTGGGGTCCCCTGGTGGTAGTGTGTAGTCAGTGTTGGAGACTAGCTACTAGCCAGGTATCTGGGGTCCCCTGGTGGTAGTGTGTAGTCAGTGTTGGGGACTAGCTACTAGCCAGGCATCTGGGTCCCCTGGTGGTAGTGTGTTCAGTGTTGGGGACTAGCTAGTAGCCGGTATCTGGGGTCCCCTGGTGGTAGTGTAGTCAGTGTTGGGGACTAGCTACTAGCCAGGTATCTGTGGTCCCCTGGTGGTAGTGTAGTCAGTGTTGGGGACTAGCTAGTAGCCGGTATCTGGGGTCCCCTGGTGGTAGTGTGTAGTCAGTGTTGGGGGACTAGCTACTAGCCAGGTATCTGGGGTCCCCTGGTGGTAGTGTGTAGTCAGTGTTGGGGGACTAGCTACTAGCCAGGTATCTGGGGTCCCCTGGTGGTAGTGTAGTCAGTGTTGGGGGACTAGCTACTAGCCAGGTATCTGGGTCCCCTGGTGGTAGTGTAGTCAGTGTTGGGGACTAGCCAGGTATCTGGGGTCCCCTGGTGGTAGTGTAGTCAGTGTTGGGGACTAGCCAGGTATCTGGGGTCCCCTGGTGGTAGTGTAGTCAGTGTTGGGGACTAGCCAGGTATCTGGGGTCCCCTGGTGGTAGTGTAGTCAGTGTTGGGGACTAGCCAGGTATCTGGGTCCCCTGGTGGTAGTGTGTAGGCAGTGTTGGGGACTAGCTACTAGCCAGGCATCTGGGTCCCCTGGTGGTAGTGTGTAGTCAGTGTTGGGGACTAGCTACTAGCCAGGTATCTGGGGTCCCCTGGTGGTAGTGTAGTCAGTGTTGGGGACTAGCTAGTAGCCAGGTATCTGGGTCCCCTGGTGGTAGTGTGTAGTCAGTGTTGGGGACTAGCTAGTAGCCAGGTATCTGGGGTCCCCTGGTGGTAGTGTAGTCAGTGTTGGGGACTAGCTAGTAGCCAGGTATCTGGGTCCCCCGGTGGTAGTGTGTAGTCAGTGTTGGGGACTAGCTAGTAGCCAGGTATCTGGGTCCCCTGGTGGTAGTGTGTAGTCACTGTTGGTGGCCAAGGTGATAACAGCACAGAGGAACCAACACCATTCACACTAATCTCCTGTGATGACTATAAAACACAGAGGAAGGAAACCAAAACTAAACTACAGAAGGGTACTGCTGAATATAGCTCATCAGCAGCACAATTTAACATAGTGAATGTACAATGTATATTGACAGCACAATGTATTTGCTTCCAACCTGACGAGACACACAGAGAGAGACAGAGAGAGTCAGAGAGAGTCAGAGAGAGTCAGAGAGAGTCAGAGAGAGAGACAGAGTCAGACAGAGTCAGAGAGAGAGACAGAGTCAGACAGAGTCAGAGAGAGAGACAGAGTCAGACAGAGTCAGACAGACAGAGAGAGACAGAGAGAGACAGAGAGAGACAGAGAGAGTCTAGAACTCCAGGCAGTAAGAATTCCATCAAGTCATGCAAAGATTCTTACAGGCGAGAGGGATGTGTGTGTGTGTGTGTGTGTGTTTGTGTGTGTGTGACAGCTGTCACTCCAAAAAAAAAGCCACTTTCCTGTGCTGCCTCAGAGAGGGGACGGAACGGAGCAGGAAACAGACATAGAACAAGACCGTGGAATGCCAACATCACAGTAAATTCACAATCAGATGTATTGAGAAGAACAGATATGATTATTTCGTATGATATATAATCAAGTGGATTCTATCTACACATTTCAATCTTGAATGGTATAATCATGTCACTGAACACGCCTGTCAGGAGGGACTGACATCCATAGTTACATATTGGGATATTATTTGATGCTGAAGTTCACACTGCAGGCCTTAATGATCAAATCCATTCAGGAATACTGACTGTCCAAACGGCGAGTGGCAGTTGATTTATTTAACTAGGCAAGTCAGATCAGAACTAAATCTTAAATTACAATGACGGCCTACACCTACACCGGCCAAACCCGGCCTAAACCGACCTACACCGGCCAAACCCGGCTTACACCGGCCTAAACCGACCTACACCGGCCTAAACCCGGCTTACACCGGCCAAAGCTGGGTCAATTGTGCGCCGCCCAATGGGACTCTTAATCACGGCCGGATGTGATACAGGCTGGATTCGAACCAGGGACTGTGGTGACGCGCCTGAGACCGATGCACCACTCGGGAGCCTAGTGACCAAATCTGGTGTGTGTGTCTGTTCAAACAGCAGTCATTTGCTGACATGGCTACGCTAGTTGGTGGTGGAGCTTCTTCTCACTCAGAAGGTGACAACAGCAGTCATTTGCTGACATGGCTACGCTAGTTGGTGGTGGAGCTTCTTCTCACTCAGAAGGTGACAACAGCAGTCATTTGCTGACATGGCTATGCTAGTTGGTGGTGGAGCTTCTTCTCACTCAGAAGGTGACAACAGCAGTCATTTGCTGACATGGCTACGCTAGTTGGTGGTGGAGCTTCTTCTCACTCAGAAGGTGACAACAGCAGTCAGCAGTGTTATTGTAGGAACATTCTCTGTATCCTCAGGGCCTGTAAGAATCTCAGAATGAGAATGTTATTGTAGGAACATTCTCTGTATCCTCAGGGCCTGTAAGAATCTCAGAATGACTTGATGGAATTCTTACTGCCTGGAGTTCTATACACTCTGTTTTATTTATACGCACACACACACACACACACACACACACACACACACACACACACACACACACACACACACACACACACACACACATACACACATACATACATACATACATACATACATACATAGCTGCATTGGCCTCCATGCATTGGGCTGCATTGGGCTCCATGCATTGGGCTGTGCTTTTAAAGGGGCTGTCTGTATATATATATTTTTTTTAAAATACAGACAGCCCCTTTAAAAGCACAGCCCAATGCATGGAGGCACTATACACGTTGGACCTGCCAGTAAAATACCATGCTTCAGCCAATAGAGGGGGCTGTAATACCATGCTTCAGCCAATAGAGGGGGCTGTAATACCATGCTTCAGCCAATAGAGGGGCAGGTTGGCTGTAAATACCCTGCTTCAGCCAATAGAGGGGGATGTAATACCATGCTTCAGCCAATAGAGGGGGCTGTAACCCTGCTTCAGCCAATAGAGGGGGCTGTAATACCATGCTTCAGCCAATAGAGGGGCAGGTTGGCTGTAATACCCTGCTTCAGCCAATAGAGGGGGCTGTAATACCATGCTTCAGCCAATAGAGGCGCAGGTTGGCTGTAATACCATGCTTCAGCCAATAGAGGGGCAGGTTGGGTGTAATACCCTGCTTCAGCCAATAGAGGGGCAGGTTGGCTGTAATACCCTGCTTCAGCCAATAGAGGGGCAGGTTGGGTGTAATACCATGCTTCAGCCAATAGGGAGGCAGCTCATTACCATCAGAAGAGCTGCTCCACTTTCATTCAGCAAACCCCCAGTCACGGACCAGGTCACTAGACCAGTTCCCGTCTAGGACCCCCAGGTCACTAGACCAGTTCCCGTCTAGGACCCCCAGGTCACTAGACCAGTTCCCGTCTAGGACCCCCAGGTCACTAGACCAGTTCCCGTCTAGGACCCCCAGGTCACTAGACCAGTTCCCGTCTAGGACCCCCAGGTCACTAGACCAGTTCCCGTCTAGGACCCCCAGGTCACTAGACCAGTTCCCGTCTAGGACCCCCAGGTCACTAGACCAGTTCCCGTCTAGGACCCCCAGGTCACTAGACCAGTTCCCGTCTAGGACCCCCAGGTCACTAGACCAGTTCCCGTCTAGGACCCCCAGGTCACTAGACCAGTTCCCGTCTAGGACCCCCAGGTCACTAGACCAGTTCCCGTCTAGGACCCCAGTTCCCGTCTAGGACCCCCAGGTCACTAGACCAGTTCCCGTCTAGAACCCCCAGGTCACTAGACCAGTTCCCGTCTAGAACCCTAGTCACTAGACCAGTTCCCGTCTAGAACCCCTAGTCACTAGACCAGTTCCCGTCTAGAACCCCCAGTCACGAATCAGTCCCTTTTTAAAACCCCCAGTCACAAACCAGTTCCTGTTTAGAACATACACCATTGGTCAACTTCCTGCCCGACGAGATGGATTGCGCCCAAAGGTTGCGTGCCACATCATCGACTGAGCCGTCACCCATCAGATGCTAATACATTATGATGTGTTTAAACAGCTCTCTGAGATCTGCCGTGTCGTCCGGCTGGAAACGGACCCGTGTGGTGTGCTCATCAGAATCTAAAAACATGTTCCAGAAGGCACAGCGGTGTTCTAGAATACTGGGCCGTTGGATTTCATTCTGTTCTCATTCTCAGAGGAGCTCAAGTTCTGTATCCAACTGTCAACACACACACACAACTACGAATAAAGGACACCCCAGATGAGCGCTGGTTGGTCATTTCCGGGAGGTGCGCGGACGTGCATCCCTCGTGAACAGCGGTCTCAGAGCCGCGTAGCTCCGTCACAACGGTACACCGGGTTATCGCTCTCTTGGACTCTGAATTAGACTACAGGGGAGGCGCAGTTTCTTACCTTGATGTTGAGGAGTGTTGGTTTTCCAGGGGTCAGACTGTCCGACAACCCCAAGTTGTCATCCGAGACAAACACCTGGTTCCTTCCCTCATCATCCTCCTCCTCCTCCAACAGGGCAGAATGGTCACTCTCATCTTCAGCCATCTCTTCTTCCTCCTCCTCCTCCTCTCCTCCTTCCTCCCCCTCATGCTTCTCCTCTTCTTCAGTTTGGGTACTTTGGTTAGTTTTTGATTGGCAGTCTCCATCCCTCACCCCACTCTCATTGGCTGCTACCTCCCCGTGGGCGACAGTTCCAAACGGTTCGGAAGGGCAGGACTCCTCCGCTATGGTCACTATAGCAACGCTGACCACCTCCCCTTCCTCCTCTCGACAAATGAACTCCTCATCTCCCTTTCTCTTTTCTCCCTGCAGGGAGGATGAAGAAGAGATGGAGGAAGAGAGGGAGGAAGTGGAGGAGGGGGTGCTGGCTAGCATCATTACCCCAATAGAGTCTATCCTTCCTGGACAGGATGTGGCGGTGTTACCACCTTTGGTCAATGGATCCTGCTTCATCTCCAGACTACTGTCCTACAGTCTTCAGATGGGAGAAGAGGGCTGGGGCATCCTGGTCGATAAAACTGGGACAAGAGAGAAAGAGAGAGAGAGAGGGAGGGAGGGAGGGAGGGAGGGAGGGAGGGGGGGGGTTAGAGATTTTAAACCCCCCGGAGGATTACTTCATCCAGGAGGCAGAAAGTTGTTCCCCTGACCACGAGATATTGGGGCAATGCACCTGCGCACGTGTGTTGGGGGGGGGGGGGGGGGGGGGGGGGGGGGGGGGGGGGGGGGTTGCATGTTGTTTCCCACGCGTTGAGAAACAAACAAACAAATAACGTGCGTTAGATTGTGTGAGGTTCAGCGAGCGATTTGTTGTATAAAATGCATAAAACAGTCAAACATCCAGTTGAAGTCTAAGCTTAGAAGTTGAGGCTAACCTGGGCATGCACACGGTTAACGGTCTTCGCTAATTTACCGCTTATCTTTAACACAGCTAGCTACTTAGCTCGACAAGCAATTCGTGGACACTTCGCTTACTCGTTGCTTTCCATCTAAACACACAAGTAAACTCACCTTCACCGAAAACAGATGGCCGTTGTTGCAAGTACAGTGGCGTTTTATCCAGTCTTTGCACTCGAAATAAATCTGATTTTGGCCCCTTTTATCCCCCCCGTAAAATACGCTAACAACCGTTCATCAGACGGCGAAGGGCATGGAGTCTACAGAGAAACATAAAACGCTCGTATAGGTCGGAGAAAGAGGCACTTTTCAGTCTCTTTTATCTTCTGCAAGAGAAACCCAAACGGGTTGGCGTGCTGTGATGACGTCAGGGGGTCACCCTCTCTGGCGCCTTGTTATGACACACACCAAAAGGTGGAAGATTTTCTCTGAAGTTTGGGCAAATTATTAGAATTCAATCAAATATATTAAACGTATCTAGTAGGATCTGATATGACAGATGTCATGGTTATCTGACAAAATAAACTTACACCGACAAGCTTATATTGAAATGGAACAACTTTATTTGGTAGAATTCTGAATAATCAATAATCAAACTCTCTCCCAGTCTCAAGACTCAATCCATTATGACCTAGTATATCTATCATGTTCAAAACTATTCATGCGTTTTTTATAAGCCACTGTGTGAGAGACGGAGAGCAGCATTGGAGAGCGGAATAAGCTGTTTAAAAATATGTTTAAAAAAAACAACTATGGACAAACTATAATACAAAGCTCTTTTAAGAATAATTTTAACAAAATAATGTTTCTGTTGAAAACCAGATTCTTAGAAAAGCCCCTTGTGAAAAACACAGCAGGTAACCTAGTGGTTAGAGCAGGTAGCCTAGTGGTTAGAGCAGGTAACCTAGTGGTTAGAGCAGGTAACCTAGTGGTTAGAGCCTAGTGGTTAGAGCAGGTAACCTAGTGGTTAGAGGCAGGTAGCCTAGTGGTTAGAGCAGGTAGCCTAGTGGTTAGAGCCTATGGTTAGAGCAGGTAGCCTAGTGGTTAGAGCAGGTAGCCTAGTGGTTAGAGCAGGTAGCCTAGAAGTTAGAGGCAGGTAGCCTAGTGGTTAGAGGCAGGTAGCCTAGTGGTTAGAGGTAGGTAGCCTAGTGGTTAGAGGCAGGTAGCCTAGTGGTTAGAGCAGGTAGCCTAGTGGTTAGAGCCTAGTGGTTAGAGCAGGTAGCCTAGTGGTTAGAGGCAGGTAGCCTAGTGGTTAGAGCAGGTAGCCTAGTGGTTAGAGGCAGGTAGCCTAGTGGTTAGAAGCAGGTAGCCTAGTGGTTAGAGCAGGTAGCCTAGTGGTTAGAGGCAGGTAGCCTAGTGGTTAGAGCCTAGTGGTTAGAGCAGGTAGCCTAGTGGTTAGAGGCAGGTAGCCTAGTGGTTAGAGCAGGTAGCCTAGTGGTTAGAGCAGGTAGCCTAGTGGTTAGAGACAGGTAGCCTAGTGGTTAGAGACAGGTAGCCTAGTGGTTAGAGGCAGGTAGCCTAGTGGTTAGAAGCAGGTAGCCTAGTGGTTAGAGCAGGTAGCCTAGTGGTTAGAGGCAGGTAGCCTAGTGGTTAGAGCCTAGTGGTTAGAGCAGGTAGCCTAGTGGTTAGAGGCAGGTAGCCTAGTGGTTAGAGCAGGTAGCCTAGTGGTTAGAGCAGGTAGCCTAGTGGTTAGAGACAGGTAGCCTAGTGGTTAGAGACAGGTAGCCTAGTGGTTAGAGACAGGTAGCCTAGTGGTTAGAGACAGGTAGCCTAGTGGTTAGAGCCTAGTGGTTAGAGCAGGTAGCCTAGTGGTTAGAGCAGGTAGCCTAGTGTTTTGAGCAGGTAGCCTAGTGGTTAGAGCCTATGGTTAGAGCAGGTAGCCTAGTGGTTAGAGCAGGTAGCCTAGTGGTTAGAGGCAGGTAGCCTAGTGGTTAGAGCAGGTAGCCTAGTGGTTAGAGCAGGTAGCCTAGTGGTTAGAGGCAGGTAGCCTAGTGGTTAGAGGCAGGTAGCCTAGTGGTTAGAGCAGGTAACCTAGTGATTAGAGCAGGTAGCCTAGTGGTTAGAGCAGGTAGCCTAGTGGTTAGAGCAGGTAGCCTAGTGGTTAGAGCAGGTAGCCTAGTGGTTAGAGCAGGTAGCCTAGTGGTTAGAGCAGGTAGCCTAGTGGTTAGAGGCAGGTAGCCTAATGGTTAGAGGCAGGTAGCCTAGTGGTTAGAGGCAGGTAGCCTAGTGGTTAGAGCAGGTAGCCTAGTGGTTAGAGTCTAGTGGTTAGAGCAGGTAGCCTAGTGGTTAGAGGCAGGTAGCCTAGTGGTTAGAGCAGGTAGCCTAGTGGTTAGAGCCTAGTGGTTAGAGCAGGTAGCCTAGTGGTTAGAGCAGGTAGCCTAGTGGTTAGAGGCAGGTAGCCTAGTGGTTAGAGCAGGTAGCCTAGTGGTTAGAGCAGGTAGCCTAGTGGTTAGAGCAGGTAGCCTAGTGGTTAAGGCAGGTAGCCTAGTGGTTTGAGCAGGTAGCCTAGTGGTTACAGCAGGTAGTCTAGTGGTTAGAGCAGGTAGCCTAGTGGTTAAAGCAGGTAGCCTAGTGGTTAAAGCAGGTAGCCTAGTGGTTAAAGCAGGTAGCCTAGTGGTTAGAGCAGGTAGCCTAGTGGTTAGAGCAGGTAGCCTAGTGGTTAGAGCAGGTAGCCTAGTGGTTAGAGACAGGTAGCCTAGTGGTTAGAGGCAGGTAGCCTAGTGGTTAGAGCCTAGTGGTTAGAGCAGGTAGCCTAGTGGTTAGAGGCAGGTAGCCTAGTGGTTAGAGGCAGGTAGCCTAGTGGTTAGAGCCTAGTGGTTAGAGCAGGTAGCCTAGTGGTTAGAGCAGGTAGCCTAGTGGTTAGGGGCAGGTAGCCTAGGGGTTAGAGGCAGGTAGCCTAGTGGTTAGAGGCAGGTAGCCTAGTGGTTAGAGCAGGTAACCTAGTGATTAGAGCAGGTAGCCTAGTGGTTAGAGCAGGTAGCCTAGTGGTTAGAGCAGGTAGCCTAGTGGTTAGAGCAGGTAGCCTAGTGGTTAGAGCCTAGTGGTTAGAGCCTAGTGGTTAGAGGCAGGTAGCCTAGTGGTTAGAGCAGGTAGCCTAGTGGTTAGAGCAGGTAGCCTAGTGGTTAGAGCAGGTAGCCTAGTGGTTAGAGGCAGGTAGCCTAGTGGTTAGAGGCAGGTAGCCTAGTGGTTAGAGCAGGTAGTCTAGTGGTTAGAGCAGGTAGCCTAGTGGTTGGAGCCTAGTGGTTAGAGCATGTAGCCTAGTGGTTAGAGCAGGTAGCCTAGTGGTTAGAGCAGGTAGCCTAGTGGTTAGAGCCTAGTGGTTAGAGGCAGGTAGCCTAGTGGTTAGAGCAGGTAGCCTAGTGGTTAGAGCAGGTAGTCTAGTGGTTAGAGCCTAGTGGTTAGAGCCTAGTGGTTAGAGGCAGGTAGCCTAGTGGTTAGAGCAGGTAGCCTAGTGGTTAGAGCAGGTAGCCTAGTGGTTAGAGACAGGTAGCCTAGTGGTTAGAGACAGGTAGCCTAGTGGTTAGAGCCTAGTGGTTAGAGCCTAGTGGTTAGAGCAGGTAGCCTAGTGGTTAGAGCAGGTAGCCTAGTGGTTAGAGACAGGTAGCCTAGTGGTTAGAGACAGGTAGCCTAGTGGTTAGAGCAGGTAGCCTAGTGGTTAGAGCCAGTAACCAAAAGGTTGCTGGATCAAATCCCTGAGCTCACAAAGTAAAATATGAAATTCTGCCCCCGAACAAGGCAGGTAACCCACGGTTCCCCAGTAGGCTGTCATTGACTTGCCAATGTTACATTTTTTGTTATTTTAATTAGTCCCTATCTAGGGCTCTACCCTTAAGGGGGCCATTTCACACACAGACAACATCTCTAAACAAGTGGTTGAAATGTACACGTTTATTCATTGTATCATTAATCAAATATACAAAGAACAATACACAGCCAGGTCCCAGATCAGTTTGTGCTTCAGCCAACCTATCTTGGGCCTGTATTCATAAAGCCTCTCCTAGTAGTAGAGCTGATCTAGGATCAGTTTGTGCTTCAGTCAACCTGTTCTGGGCCTGTATTCATAAAGCCTCTCCTAGTAGGAGAGCTGATCTAGGATCAGTTTGTGCTTCAGCCAACCTGTTCTGGGCCTGTATTCATAAAGCCTCTCCTAGTAGGAGAGCTGATCTAGGATCAGTTTGTGCTTCAGTCAACCTGTTCTGGGCCTGTATTCATAAAGCCTCTCCTAGTAGGAGAGCTGATCTAGGATCAGTTTGTGCTTCAGTCAACCTGTTCTGGGCCTGTATTCATAAAGCCTCTCCTAGTAGGAGAGCTGATCTAGGATCAGCAGAGGCTTTATAAATACAGGCCCCGGACAGGTTGGCTGAAGCACAAACTGATCCTAGATCAGCTCTCCTACTAGGAGAACATGACAATTGATAAATCAGGGGAGTTGGCTAATACAAAACACATTTGGG
The DNA here is from genome assembly GCF_002021735.2 of Oncorhynchus kisutch. Classification (NCBI taxonomy): domain Eukaryota; kingdom Metazoa; phylum Chordata; class Actinopteri; order Salmoniformes; family Salmonidae; genus Oncorhynchus; species Oncorhynchus kisutch. The sequence continues at coordinate 3,606,963 of NC_034189.2, read as the reverse complement.
AACAGGCTTTACAGAAAGCACAGCTAGAATCAAACGTACTCACGGATCTGTCCCAAATGGTCCCCTATTCTCTACATAGTGCCCTATAGCCCCTGGTTAAAGGAGTGCACTATAAAGTGAATAGAGGTTTATTTGGGATGTAGAAAAGGTTTCTTTCATACAATGACAACATTATGTAGAGATAGATAAATCACGATCACAAAACACATACAAATCTAGACTTAATTTACATCTTTTAAAAAGTCCTTTCATTCTATTTCTATATTTTATTTTTTGAAAGACTCGACCCTGTAGATCTGGAGAACATAAGATAGGTGTTAGCATAAGTAATGTGGCATGTGGTTTGTATTGGAACAAGAGATACATGGCATCAATATTGGAACTAGGCCGGAAGAAAAGGAAGCAAGGAAATATGTTGTGAGTATTGGAACTAGGCCGGGGTAAAGGAAGTATGTTGTCGGTATTGGAACTAGGCCGGGGTAAAGGAAGTATGTTGTCGGTATTGGAACTAGGCCGGGGTAACGGAAGTATGTTGTCGGTATTGGAACTAGGCCGGGGTAAAGGAAGTATGTTGTCGGTATTGGAACTAGGCTGGGGTAAAGGAAGTATGTTGTCGGTATTGGAACTAGGCCGGGGTAAAGGAAGTATGTTGTCGGTATTGGAACTAGGCCGGGGAAAAGGAAGTATGTTGTCGGTATTGGAACGAGGCCGGGGAATAGGAAGTATGTTGTCGGTATTGGAACTAGGCCGGGGTAAAGGAAGTATGTTGTCGGTATTGGAACTAGGCCGGGGTAAAGGAAGTATGTTGTCGGTATTGGAACGAGGCCGGGGAATAGGAAGTATGTTGTCGGTATTGGAACTAGGCCGGGGTAAAGGAAGTATGTTGTCGGTATTGGAACTAGGCCTCTATCTCCAGGTGGGTTTCAGTGCTTTACTGGAGTCACTGAGGTGGGTGGACTTGTTTGGGAAACTGCTGCTGTTTTCCCAGCATGCCCTTTAGGCGGCGCCAGCGAGTCAGGGAGGGTCTGTGGGGGCAGGGGGTTGGGGATCGGGGCGCGCAGGGGTCCCTTGATACTTTGTGTTCTCCTGATGGGGTTGTCTGTGCCTGGGGGGGCCCGCGGGGGCCACCCTGTGGTGTCTCAACGACCCCGCCCGGCTGAGGGGTGAGGGTCCGGGAGAGGGGACAGGGGAGCAAAGGGGGGAGTTTTTAGAGGGGACGAGGGTACTCCCCGGGGGGGGGAGAGTGGTCCGTCTGAAAGAGGAAGCGGCTGTGTTTCGGGCAAATCCAGGGAGGGGGGTGGGGTTGGAGACACCTCCACGGTGGGAGGGGGTCGGGGGGGCACTGAGGCTGTTACCTCCTCCACCCCCCGCTATTGGAACAGCCCCACCGGCGGCGGCGAGGGCTCGGAGGGTGGAACGGCACATCTTTTCCTCTGGAGGCGGTCTGGGGGCGACGGGGCGGAGAGGCTTTCGGAAGGACGGCTTCCTCTGGAGGGTGGAAGGTTGGGGTTGGTCTCGGGCACTGCCGTGGACACCCGTGGTGGTCACAGACTTGGCCTTGGGGTCGTCGACCTGGAGGCTACTGCGACGGGGTGTGGAGGAGCTCCTCTCTGCCCGTCTAAGAGAGCGGTTGGCTGGGTTAGAGGAGGAGGTGGTGGTGGTGGTCCGTGGACCAGAGCTCTGGTGGCCAGGGAGTTTCTCCACCTGTTTACCGGGGATCGAGCCAGGTCGACTGGCCTTGAAGATAGGGACCACACGCCTCATGCCCTGGTTCTCTGAGGAGTTGAGGGTGCGGATGACAGTTTTTCGCCCACTGGTGGTGGTGGTGGCAGAGGGGGGTCTGGAAGGCTTAGAGACCTGACTGGTCATGGGATTCGTACCCTGGGCTGACCTATCAGAGGCACCACCGGTGACTGACGCAGGCAGCCCATTGGTGGAGGTAGACACTGCTGGAACCGATGACTCATCGGAGGAAACAGGCACTGAGTACTCATTGGTGGGTTGAGATTCTGAAGGCATGCTATTGGCTGGGGACTCCCCCATAGAAGAAGTGGACACCTGGTGTGTTGGACTCTCAGCCTCGTCGGCGTGTGTGGAGTTATCACCGCTCTGTGCGTGTGAGGAGAGGTCTGTAATAGCTGTGGACAGAGATGGATCAGTACGAGAATCTGTAGTCAACGTCTCTGTCCGAGACACACCCTTCTCCTCCTCCTGCTCTCCCCCCCTTCTCCTCCTCCTGCTCTCCCTCTTCTCCTCCTCCTGTTCTCCCCTCTCCTCCTCTATGTCACCCACAGCAGGCTCCTCATTCACTATCCCTGCAGCCACCATCCTCCCCTTCTCATCCACCTCTTCCTCCCTCTGTTCCCACCCCTCAGAACGCCCTTGGGAATTCTCCTGTGTATCCGTGAGGATAGAGTCTCTGGGAATCTCCTTCCCCAGGTCTGTGTCGGTGACGAAATCTCCCTGGTCGTGACCGTGAGGAGTCAAGACGAGGTCGAACGCTCGGAGCTTAGGTACCAGAGTGTGTCGTTCAGGTTGACGGTCAGACCACTGGGTTGGTTGTGGTTGTTGTCAGGGTCAGGGGTCGGGTTCAGGTCTGTGCTAGGTTTGTGGTCAATGGTTGCTGTCTGAGGGCTGTGATTTGAGTTGATGCCAGGTTGAGGTTGATGCCTCGGTCCTAAGGAGGTGGGTATAGAGGAGGGGGGACCAGGCCAGTCCACCTGAGGGTGCTGGTTCTGGGGTTGAGTGTGACCCGCAGGTCCCTGGGTCTGAAGTCTGGTCAGAGGGGAGATGTTGGGAATCCTCAGCCCAGTTTCAGGTGACCTCATGGGGGAGGAATCCCGCTGCTCGGCCCCCCTCCATAGTCGCCTCCCGGGATTCGTGACCCCCCTACGACCTGAAGGTCAGAGGTGATGCCTAGAGTTAGCAGGCTAGTCAGTTGACGGTCAGCCGCGGCGGACGCAGAGCCGCGAGAACGGCGGACGCTTCCGGAACGCCCCAGTGCAATCTGGGGGCTGTGCGGCGAGCATGGGCGGGACTTGAGAAGCTCGATAAGCCCCTCCTCCTGGGATAGGGCCACCTCTATGTCCGTCTCGCTGCTGCTGCTGCTGCGCATTCCGAAGACCCCGCCCACCTCCTCTCCGCTCGCCCACGAGTGCCGCTTCTCCCCGAGCTCCTGTATCCGACGATGAGACGCCTCCTTCAGCTCACGCTCCAGGTTGTCCTAGAGGAGGGGAAATGGCTTCATTCTTTATATGGTTTATTTCACTTGTTTTGGTAATGTTAACATATGTTTCCCCCATGGCAATAAAGCTCCTTAAATTGAAATCTAATTGAAATTGAGAGAGAGAGAGGGGGGAGCGGTAGATTGAGAGAGAGAGAGAGAGCGAGGGGGGAGCGGTAAAGAGAGAGAGAGAGGGGGGAGCGGTAGAGAGAGAGAGAGAGGGGGGAGCGGTAGATTGAGAGAGAGAGAGAGAGAGAGCGAGGGGGGAGCGGTAAAGAGAGAGAGAGAGGGGGGAGCGGTAGAGAGAGAGAGAGAGGGGGGAGCGGTAGATTGAGAGAGAGAGAGAGAGCGAGGGGGGAGCGGTAAAGAGAGAGAGAGAGGGGGGAGCGGTAGAGAGAGAGAGAGAGGGGGGAGCGGTAAAGAGAGAGAGAGAGAGAGGGGGAGCGGTAGAGCGAGAGAGAAAGAGAGGGGAGCGG